>NC_057810.1:585275684-585575684 GCF_018294505.1 Triticum aestivum
TACGCATACAACATTCCTGGATAAACTAACGCCTTTGGAGGAAGGAAACGGGACAGTGAAACGACGGGGAGAGGCTGAGGGAGAGACGCGCTCCTGCGAAGTCGATACTAGTACAACCGTAACGGATCGAGAGGAGGAAAGAGGCGGGTGCGGCGTAAGCACGTACCAGCGATGAAGGTGGAGGCCGGGGTCTCGAATCCGGCGCGGCAGGTGTCGCACCAGACGCGGCCGCGCACGACGAACTGGGTAGGGCGCAAGCGGAGGTCGCGGGCCGCGGAGGCGGACGACGCCGCGAGCGCGCACAGCACGGCCACGAGCAGGAGGGAGGCGCGGAGGGACGCCATTGCCGCCGGCGGGTTGGGGAGCGGGCGAGAGTGGAGCGGCAGAGTGGAGTGGAGGATTGAGATTGCGGAGAGAGTGGAGTGCAGGGAATAATGGTCGCGCCGTTATCGTGAGCGTTGGGGATCCGCGCACCGTGCGCGGTGAGGGGAGGCTCGAGAAAATCTAGGGGTCCAGTTGCTTTGCCTTTTCTTTTTCTACTCGAAAGAAACAGATTAATTAATACCACAAAAGAAAGGGAAATTTCTCTGGAGCAACTAGGGAAAAAATTACGACCAGGGTCATACACAACCTCAGATGAGACTATACCTGACCATCGGTCGGGTCGGGCCGAGCTTCGGGCCGGGCCTAACGAAGCCCGAGGCAGAAAACCTAGGCTCAGGCTCAGCCTGGCCCGTTCGTCGGGCCTAAGTTTTAGGTCCAAGCCCGGCCTGACAGTGAAAAAGCCTGCAGGACCTCGGGCCTCGGGCCTGGCCCCTTCCCTAAAGCGCAAAAAAGCCAAGCCCAGGCCCGGCCCGACGTGTGCGTTGGGCTCAAAACTTAGGCCCAGACCCGGCCGCGGGCAAGACCGGGCCGGATCGGCTTTTTCGGCCCAGGCCGGGCCGGGTATCCCATGGCCAGGTATAGATGAGACCCACCTTGATATCTGACGCGTGTCCTTTTCAATCTCAAAGCACTAGTCCCTTCCCCTTTCTGATTCCCATCCTTTCTTTCTTTTGACAACCGAAAGCCCCACCCACCTTTCGCTGGTGGTGGTCGTGCAACAAGACGGCGTGCCTTCTTCGATGCACTAGTGCGAGGTACTTGTCCATCTGCTTCGTCACAAGCGCAATCATTCATGGCGACGAACTGCATCAGGTCTTGTCACCGGCGGTCGCGCATCACGCCAGGCGGGATGGAGCCCCCAAAGGGATGGAACGCGACGAGCAGGGGAGTTGCAGCTGGCGGCAGGGAGCGCCACTACGATGACGTGGACAGCAGCCATGGCAGATTACGCCGACGACAAGAGTATGGTGCAGCCGGTACATCAATATGGGCTACAGAAATCAAGATTTGGTACAAGAAAACGATGGAAGAAGTTGATAGCTGCTTTGAGATTCGGTTTGACATGTGTCAAACACCCGAGGTGGTCTTCAGTTTGGGTCTGTATGACCCGGTCGTATAGTTTCTTTTTTCAGCAACCAGATCCCTAAAAGAAAAAGTTCATAGACGAACCCATAAAACTTAACTCATTAAAAAATAACACAAATAAATTTCTTTCGAGACCATGGATTTAAAGCTTACTACCTAGTTACTCTATTAAACGACATCTTAGGCATATACTTCACCGGTCCGTCACTATGAGGTGAATACTAGCACTCATCCAAAGAAAATAACAAGAAAATCTACACACTTTAATAGAAACACAACTTCCTTGACCGCTTCTACATGTTCAATCAATATTTTCTCCATCTCCTTATTGCTCTTCTTTGTTGCCTTCTCTAGCTTACACACTTTTTTCTCCTTGTCTTCTCAAACTTAGACATTACGTCTTCTCCAATCCCATCTCTAGCAACTAGTGCACCAACATCCAATAGACCTCTCTTGATCAATTACCAATGTATTCTTCTTCCCGTAACCAAAAGTTGCAAGAGTTATTTTGAGAGGAGCAGTCAAGGAAGTTGCATCGTCTTCAAGACCCGACGCATTACCAACTAGTGCATCAACATCCAATAGATCTCTCTTGATCAATCCGGGATGTTCTATCGTCTTTGAGACCCGGCGCATCACTAGCCGTCAGCGGTCATCACACTTGATGATCGGTAGAGGCACGCCCATGAGTAGCTAGGCGACAACGACGCAAGAAGTATAAGGGATCGGTTAGGTCCGATTTAAGACCTTTAAACCAATTTTTTACCCTCTAACCACTTTGGAGGGATTGGCTAGAGATGCTCTAACCTACTGCACAGTGTTTTATACTCCCTCCGTTCCATAATGTAAGACGTTTTTTGACTCTAGTGTAGTGTCAAAAAACGTCTTACATTACGGGACGGAGGAAGTAGTTTTTAACCAGACACCACCAATTTGGATGCTATCCAAAAATCTGAGCTAAGCGGTCCGGTCCATAGGTGTAATTGGCCATTAACTTGTGTAAGAAATACTACTAACCGATAAAGGAGTGCACTGAATTTGGTCAAGAGCCAGGGCAACCGGCCTTCCGCACTGTTCGTACGTGTGTTCGCCTGCTTCCGAGGAGGCGAGGACGCGGTGCATGCCGTCGCTGCAGTCACGGATCCAGCATTCTCGTTTGCAGGTTGCAGCTGGCGTCGGTGCGGATGGTCACGTGAGCGTGGGGCCGTATGCCCGTATGGCCGTCACCGGCGGTGAGGTTACGCCTCCGACTGGCTTAAGCAACTCCTGTCACTTTTTCCCTCCGCCGATCGACGCGGTTTGGTCGCCTCCCTGTATATTGCCGCAACCGGATCTACAGTATTTCATTTCCTCACATACCCCAACTTCTTGATTACCTACATTTCAAAAAAAAAAAAAACTTCTGATGACCTATATTTCTCAAGAGACTTTGAAATTACAAATCCGTTTCCTAATACTTGCTTTTGTGTAAATGGAGTATATGATAATAAATGCATCTAAGATATAGTGTGGTTTGTATCCTACGTCACCATCCCTTTGAGTTTGTTATTAAAAAAATCGAGGGAAACAACATGACTTTGTTGCGTTTTATTTGTTCATTAAAAAAAATACAAAGTCAAGTCTGCAAATAAACAAATAGGTATACAAACTGAACAAAATACAACAACATCATGTATAAAGAATAGCTATCTGAAAGTTTTGACTCAATACTCAAAATTATCCTAAAATCTAAAAAGTGCACGCGCGCTATTCTGTCAAACTGAGCGGCCGCGCCTCGACCGCTTGTTCCGTGCGAATCGTGCAGCCCAGGAGAGTCAGGTGTTTTTTTTTGTCGGGTTCGTCTCTGTCCCTCTAGTCCTCTTTCCATTCCCACACAAGCCGCTGCCCTCCCTAGATCTCATCCTCCACACGAATCCTTCTCTGCCTCCATCCAGCAGCAGCAGCCACATCGGCGGCGAGGACAGCTCCGCCCCAGCGCGGTTTCAAGCTGCAGGTGAACCCGGACGGATCCGAGGAGCTCCGTGTCGGATCCGGCCGTCCCACGTCTTCGTGTGGGCTCCGCTGCCTGGACGCTTTCACGATGCCGCCGAGCCCTGCGCCGACGCCCCTCGCAATCCTCAAATCCGACGCCATCAAGAGCTCGTATGCCACCTATGGAGGAGGGTGAAGGGAGCAGCAGTCACCATGAGGCCTTGGTGTGGCTGCAGCGGCTGGGAGAGGAGGAAACACGGGTTTGGATCTAGCCGGAGCAGCCGGTGGAGAAGGAAGCACGGACGCAAAGGGGGAAGGGAGCTCGTCCTCGATCTGGAGAACAGCGGCTAGGAAATGGAGTTCTTTTTGTGTGGCCGCTGCTTGTGTAGCTTGTTTTGTGGAGAATTTAGCGAGACGAGGACGTGTTGGAGTTTGCCGACTGATTTCTTTTTGCTTCGCAGTGCTACTGCTTATCGTGCATGTAGCATAGCATGTGCTGTTGTTACTCCAAGAGTATTTGCTTTTTTTTACTTAAAATGGTGCTTGTGGAGATCCACGTTGCTGACTTTTCTTAAGAACCACTAGATCATTGATCGTTGCTGACTTTGCAGCCACGGGAGAAGAAGAAGAAGAGCATCCACGAGCTCAATCCTCAGAGCGGTTGTTTTCTCCGTTTAGAGCCAGCAGCAAACGAATCGATTGATTCGTAACAGGAACCTTATCTTTTGATTCTTTTGCATTTTTGTCCTCTGTTTTCTATTGAATGTATGTGTCCCTTTTTCAGATTTATCGGTCTTCCTTAGGATGGGTGTATTGAGATGTCTTATATTCAGTTACTTTGTGTTTAGTTGGCTTGTAATATAATCTAGTTGCACGTATATTGATGTTTAGTTGGCTTGTAATGTAGTCTAGTTGCACGTATATTGATGTTTAGTTGGCTTGTAATTTAGTCTAGTTATACACATATTGATGTTTAGTTGGTAGGAAGACTATTTGCACACACACATGCTCAGTTGGCTTATAATTTAATCTAGTTGCACACACATTGATGTTTAGTTGGCAACAAGACTAGTTGCACACACACATACTCAGTTGGCTTATAATTTAGTCTAGTTGCACACACATTAATATTTAGTTGGCAAGAAGACTAGTTGCACACACATGCTCAGTTGGCTTATAATTTAGTCTAGTTGCACACACATTGATGTTTAGTTGGCTTGTAATATAGTCTAGTTGCACATACATTGATATTTAGTTGGCAGGAAGACTAGTTGCACACACATATGCTTAGTTGGCTTGTAATTTAGTTTACTTGCACACACATTGATGTTTAGTTGGCAGGACACTAGTTGCACACACATATGCGCAATTGACCTGACAATGTAGTCTAGTTGCACACATATTGATATTTAGTTGGCAGAAGGACTATTGGCACACGCATATGCTCAGTTGCCGCTGCATGTAGTCTAGTTGCACATATATTGATGTTTAGTTGGCAGGAAGACTAGTTCGTTGAAACACCCCCATGCGGGGTCTACTTTTGAAGAGCACGTCGCGAGGGTTTCAACAGTGAAAACGGATCTGAATTTCGACGCGCGGTTTAGAAGTTATGTTTTTTATAATTTTAAAAACCAAAAATTAATGCACAAGGACGAACACATGAACATTAATGCATCGACAGGTAGGCATCCATCACGTGAGAAAAAACCATATAAGATGATTAATTAACAGTGTTCTTTTTAGTATTTTTAGATTAGTAGCAATTTTGCCTTTTTTAGTATATGCGGTGGGGATTACAGGTGCTGCCTGGGACCGGGGGCGGCCGCTCGGGAGCGATAGCGAGCCCCCGGCCGCCAGCTAGATGCGCCCCAAAATTATTGTGTTCCTTTTTTTTGCTTTGAAGATGATTCATTGAAGCTCGTCATTGATTTTTTTTCCTACAAGCATAAATGTTAGGAGCAATGCCTTTAAAAATGAAGTCATTACGAATATTCCGTATAGCCCACGTGATTAGTATGATAATCTTCAATGAGCCGATCAATTTCATCTCGAATGCCTCCATGTGTGGCGTCCCAGGTGGGACATAAATAAGACCAACAAATCTGAACGGATGGACAATGAAAGAAGAGGTAATCTCTGGTCTCAGTGAAATGCATGCCGCACATAACACATGTATAGTCAGGAACAAAAAAGTTCTTTCTCTCAAGAAGAGCTATAGTGTATGAATCAACAGCCAAAAGAAAATTTTAATTTTTAACTTGACAACAAGTCTTCCCTATCCATTTGAGAACAAGCTTTGGATACTTGGTACCTAACAACACCATGTGGAAATTGCCAACTATTTGGATTTTTATTTAGTTGCAAAGTATTGAGTTGTTGCATCATCTCCTGGAATTGCTCATATGCCTCTTCCCAGAGAGGTAAAAGGAAGTGGTTGGCAGGATCTTCAAAGTTCCATACTGATTCAATGGAAATGTGTTGAAGTTGGGAGAAGGAATACAAATGTGTCTACTGTTGCAATTTGGGCATGTCGTTCCAATTGTCTGACCAAAAGTCAATTATCTGGCCATTCTCAATGTGACAAGGAGCATGTTCTTCGTACACTAGAAGAAGTTTGAGACAATCTCGCCGTCAAAAGGATCACTGAGGTGTTTGGATGGTTAGAAACGCATGTTGGTAATAGGCCTTCCAAATCAAGTTAACCAAGGGTATATCCATATGATAGAAGAACTCGTGAATCATTTTAAGCAAGACGCGGGTGTTCTTCATCTGTAGATCCATAATATCTAACCCTCCTTTATTTTTAGGTCTACGGACCAATCCCAAGTAGCAAGAGGAAGATATTTTTAAGGTGTTTTCGTCTCCAAAAGTAGTGCCTCCTATACTAGTCTAGTTGTCCAATAATGCCTCTATATAGCCGCAAACAACTCATGATAAAAGTAGGAAGATTTGAAAGGACAACATTGACCATGAGAAGTCTACTATCATAACCCAGATATTGTGAGAAAACACTTAATCTCCTCCGAATCCTTTCAATAATATACATGGAGTGTTTCATTCTTAGCTTTGTAAAACTAAGTGGGCCCCCTAGATAGATAAATGGAAACATCCCAATGTGACAACCTAAATTATTAGACAAGTTCTGAGCATCGGCCTGAGCCACATTAAGGGGAACTAAATTACTCCCTCCATCCCATAATATAAGAGCGTTTTTGACACTACACTAGTGTCAAAAGTGCTCTTATATTATGGGACAGAGGGGGTAGATTTTTGATAGTTAACTTTTAAACCATGAGCGTTGTTCAAGAGACCAACCATGTCCTTTAGCTGCTCCAAATGATCTGGATAGGCTTTCATGATGTTAACATATTGCGGGATGGGGAAATCAAGGCCGGAGGAAACTCTGACAGGTGGTTGCAATACACTTCTCTCCATGGCATCATATAAAATGGTTTCCACAAATCAGCTGCTAGCACAGATAAAAGTGGTGGTAGAAGATCACCTTGTCTGACTCCGCTTTTGCATTTATACCGATTGCCAAGCACACCATTAGGTAAGACAATAGAAGTAGCAGAAGAGAGAATTTTTTAAATCTAGGAACACCATTTAGTGTAGGGGAACGTGCTACTAAAAAATGCACGATCAATCCCATGATCAGTATGGAGGTACATGTAACGATGATCTCACCAACAATCCATGCAGAAGAAGAAGAAGGAGAGTTTATGAAGCTCACTGATTCCCAGAGCTAGGTTATACCTCCCAGTCACGGAAACTTTCTCCGGGAAGATCCATCGGTCTAGTCTCTTGAAGATGACATCTCTGAGGTATCCACATGAACTGATCTAGTAGTACCGCAACAATCTATGGAACCAGCACAAAGAAACTTTATGAAGAACTAGAGTGATAGAGATAGCCTTGAGACGTATCAGACTAGAACTAGTCTAGATCGGGAGAGAGACGAGACACATGGTAGAAGGGGGGTTGACTTGGTGGTCTTGTGTGGCCTTTGACACTTTATATTGGTGGCCAAGGGGGTCCACCGACTTGGTGGGGGAGGGGGGTTTCCCCCATGCAGGAAGGAATACTCCTGAGATTTAGACTGCGAGGCTTGCCCCTCAAGCCTCCTAAGGCTGGCTGACTTGGGCCCTTGGTTGTACCTTGCCCCCCGAGCTGGCGAGGGTTGGCCCGCAATGAACCTTCTAGAATATATCTTTCGGTGCATACTGAGATGCTCCCGGGTATCACCGGCATAGTCTCGGGATCTTCTAGAACACTTTTGTAACCATCAAAAACACTTTTGGAAGCCCAATATCCCATTCTCCATTATCTCCTAGTTCTTCTACATACAACTAGTCGCTAAGTGTGTGACCCTACATGGGACATGTCAAGAACACCTTTAGGTCAGTAACTATTAGCGAGATCTAGACACCCATTGTAACACCCCAAGCGCGCTAGCGCTTGGAATGCTACTACATAAATTGACAAGTGAAAGGTAACACCAGTTTCTACAAATATTTGACAAGGTCTCCTTTATTTTAAGGACATCCATGACATGTCGATTAATATGATATATAGCACAAGAATAAAGAAACACCATGCTCCACCAAGAAAAAAGATAAAACCATAGCCGAGAATATCTCTGATAACCATAGGCAATAAAACATGTCTTAGTGAAAGATAGTTAAACTACACAGATCAAAAGAGAAACTCTCGAACTCCATGAAAATCCACCATGAATAGTATTATATAAGCTATACTAAGTCATCAACCATGGTGCTAGAAAGGGTATATGTGAGAACTCTATAGTGAAGAAGGTAATGTTGTTACTCCAAAACTCCGATGCATTGCATCCTCAAGGTTTACCTAAAGCATAAAGCAACAAGGAAGGGAAGTCAGTGCCATCTGCGAGTTGGGGAGTGAGTGAGAGTGGGGAGGTAGAGTGGAGTGGATGATTGATATTGCAGATAGAGTGGAGTGAAGGGAATAATGGCCGTATGGGGCCGTTACAGCGTGAGCGTTGGAGATCCGAGCACCACATGGTGAAGGGGACACCGACGCTTTGCACTTTCCTCCCTTTTCCTTTCTTTCTTTTTTGAACACTTTCCTCTTTTCTTAGTTGAATGATTTTGTCTTTTTGAAAGAAAGGATCGGCGGAGTTTGGAATTTATGAAGAAAATATAATGGAAAGACATTCTTTGTAACACTTTCTTGTTGCTGGCTAGCAGAGAGGTGTGATTCACACTAGAGATTTTTTGTAGAGAAATCAAGAAGAAACCCTCTCCAGCTCCATTATAGAAATCGGAGAACAAAACATGGTCCAAATTATAGTTAAAAGGCCACACAAGGGCAAAGAACAATGAAAAAGTCCATGTCATAACATAACTACCCAAAATCTCCTCCAACGAAACTGACAACTGAGCACAAAAATAAAAAATAAACAACTCATGGAGCTACGAGAGTCACCTTGGGCTTCTGGGTCGGAGTTCCTTCGCTGACAACTAGCAAGCATCTAGGATAGAATCTAGGCTCAGGAAGACCCAATCCATGGTCTGTTTGCCCCTCAACGGGGAACTTTGACCAACATCTCCATCATAAAACTTGAGTGCTTGCAAGATGTCCTTGGATAGGCCTGTTGGGAGGAGAGGTGAGCCCTAGCGTCCATAGAAGGATTTGTCAGCTACATTTGATTGGCATCGGTTCTCTCAACATAGTAGCAAGATGCTTGCAGACAATATCCAACTCCTCTTTCTTTTTAATTGGATAGGGGATAGCACAGTTCCTCATTGTTCTAAAAATCTTACACATAATTGCTTAATGTCCATCCAGAACACACCATTAAAAAACCATAGTATCTCTATATTTCTAGATACACTAAAGAACTACAAATGTAACTAGTTTCAACAACGTGTGGTTTTTTTGTTAGCAACGTAGTATCTAGCAACATATTCAAAGGATACACCAACACACAAATGGAAATAAGCAGAAATAAGAACCCAAATTTAGTATCTACTACACAAGTGAAAAATGGATTCATGTTAAATATAGAACAAGCAGTCCTCACACTTAGCCATGTTTCTTTTTTCATATTTTCTTTGGTTGTGAGCTTGCAACTACAGAAAAACGTGTATTCTAAGGGAGGAATAAATTTTCTAGACAATACGTGAAAGGATCGAGAGGTCGACTAGGGGGGGATGTGTATTCTAAGGGGGGCATAAATTTTCTAGAAAATACGTGAAACGATCGAGAGGTCGACTGGGGGGGGGGGGTGGGGGTGAATATGAGACTAATTTTTTTGATCTTAACTACCAACTTTTAGGGTAATGCGGATCAAGTAAGTTATCTAGATATGCAACTACTCTGTCTGTTCCATAATGTAGTGGGTACATATTTTTAGAAAGTCAAAGTTTGCAAACTTTGATCAAATTTATAAATAAAACTATTTATATTTAACATACTAAATATATAAAATATTGTTGGGGAACGTAGCAGAAATTCAAAATTTTCCTACGTGTCACCAAGATCTATCTATGGAGAAACCAGCAACGAGGGGAAGGAGAGTGCATCTACATACCCTTGTAGATCGCTAAGCGGAAGCGTTCAAGTGAACGGGGTTGATGGAGTCGTACTCGTCGTGATTCAAATCACCGATGATCAAGTGCCGAACGCACGGCACCTCCGCGTTCAACACACGTACAGCCCGGTGACGTCTCCCACGCCTTGATCCAGCAAGGAGAGAGGGAGAGGTTGAGGAAGACTCCATCCAACAGCAGCACAACAGCGTGGTGGTGATGGAGGAGCGTGGCAATCCAGCAGGGCTTCGCCAAGCACCACGGGAGAGGAGGAGGAGGAGAGGCAGGGCTGCACCAAGAGAGGGAGAAGTTCTCATGTCTTATGGGCAGCCCCAGGCCTCTATTTATATAGGGGAGAAGGGGGCTGCGCCCCCTTTAGGGTTTCCCACCCCAAGGGGTGCGGCCAGCCCTAGATGGGACTTGGGGAGGCGGCCAAGAGGGGGAGAGAGGGGAGGCGCCCACTAGGTGGGCCTTAAGGCCCATCTGGACTAGGGTTTGCCCCTCCCACTCTCCCTTGCGCCTTGGCCCCCTTGTGGGGGGCGCACCAGCCCTCCTAGGGGCTGGTCCCCTCCCACACTTGGCCCACGCAACCTTCTGGGGTAGGTGGCCCCACTTGGTGGACCCCCGGGACCCTCCCGGTGGCCCCGGTACATTACCGATATCGCCCGAAACTTTTCCGGTGACCAAAACAGGACTTCCCATATATAAATCTTTACCTCCGGACCATTCCGGAACTCCTCGTGACGTCCGGGATCTCATCCGGGACTCCGAACAACATTCGGTAACCACATACAAGCTTCCTTTATAACCCTAGCGTCACCGAACCTTAAGTGTGTAGACCCTACGGGTTCGGGAGACATGTAGACATGACCGAGACGTTCTCCGGTCAATAACCAACAGCGGGATCTGGATACCCATGATGGCTCCCACATGTTCCACGATGATCTCATCGGATGAACCACGATGTCAAGGACTTAATCAATCCCGTATTCAATTCCCTTTGTCTATCGGTATGTTACTTGCCCGAGACTCGATCGTCGGTATCCAATACCTTGTTCAATCTCGTTACCGGCAAGTCACTTTACTCGTTCCGTAACACATCATCCCGTGATCAACTCCTTGGTCACATTGCGCATATGATGATGTCCTACCGAGTGGGCCCAGAGATACCTCTCCGTTTACACGGAGTGACAAATCCCAGTCTCGATCCGCATAAAACAATAGATACTTTCGGAGATACCTGTAGTGCACCTTTATAGTCACCCAGTTACGTTGTGACGTTTGATACACCCAAAGCACTCCTACGGTATCCAGGAGTTACACGCTCTCATGGTCAAAGGAAGAGATACTTGACATTGGCAAAGCTCTAGCAAACGAACTACACGATCTTTGTGCTATGCTTAGGATTGGGTCTTGTCCATCACATCATTCTCCTAATGATGTGATCCCGTTATCAACGACATCCAATGTCCATAGCCAGGAAACCATGACTATCTGTTGATCACAACGAGCTAGTCAACTAGAGGCTCACTAGGGACATATTGTGGTCTATGTATTCACACGTGTATTACGATTTCCGGATAATACAGTTATAGCATGAATAAAAGACTATTATCATGAACAAAGAAATATAATAATAATCAATTTATTATTGCCTCTAGGGCATATTTCCAACAGTCTCCCACTTGCACTAGAGTCAATAATCCAGTTCACATCGCCATGTGATTAACACTCACGGGTCACATCGCCATGTGACTAATACCCAAGAGTTTACTAGAGTCAGTAGTCTAGTTCACATCACTATGTGATTAACACTCAATGAGTTTTATGTTTGATCATGTTGCTTGTGAGAGAGGTTTTAGTCAACGGGTCTGAACCTTTCAGATCCGTGTGTGCTTTACAAATCTCTATGTCATCTCCTAGATGCAGCTACCACGCTCTATTTGGAGCTATTCCAAATAACTGTTCTACTTGGAGCTATTCTAATTGTTGCTCCATTATATGTATCCGGTCTCTCTACTCAGAGCTATCCGGATAGGTGTCAAGCTTGCATCGACATAACCCTTTACGACGAACTCTTTTACCACCTCCATAATCGAGAAAATTCCTTAGTCCACTAGTTACTAAGGATAACTTTGACCGCTGTCCTGTGAGCCATTCTTGGATCACTCTTGTACCCCTTGACTGACTCATGGCAAGGCACACTTCAGGTGCGGTACACAGCATAGCATACTGAAGAGCCTACGTCTTAAGCATAGGGGACGACCTTTGTCCTTTCTCTCTATTCTGCCATGGTCGAGCTTTAAGTCTTAACTTCGTACCTTACAACTCAGGCAAGAACTCCTTCTTTGACTGGTCCATCTTGAACACCTTCAAGATCATGTCAAGGTATGTGCTCATTTGAAAGTACTATTAAGCATTTTGATCTATCCTCATAGATCTTGATGCTCAATGTTCAAGTAGCTTAATCCAGGCTTTCCATTGAAAAACACCTTTCAAATAACCTTATATGCTTTCTAGAAATTCTACATCATTTCTGATCATCAATATGTCAACAACATATACTCATCAGAAATTCTATAGTGCTCCCACTCACTTCTTTGGAAATACAAGTTTCTCATAAACTTTGTACAAACCCAAAATCTTTGATCATCTCATCAAAGCGCACATTCCAACTCCGAGATGCTTACTCCAGTCCTTAGAAGGATTGCTGGAGCTTTGCATACTTATTAGCATCTTTCGGGATTGACAAAACCTTCCGGTTGTATCACATACAACCTTTCCTCAAGAAAATCGTCGAGGAAACAATGTTTTGACATCCTATCTGCAAGATTTCATAAATAATGCAATAATCGCTAATATAATTCCAACAGACTCTTAGCATCGCTACGAGTGAGAAAATCTCATCGTAGTCAACTCCTTGAACTTGTCGGAAAACATCTTAACGACAAGTCGATCTTTCTTAATGGTGACATTTACCATCATTGTCCGTCTTCCTTTTGAAATCCATCTGTACTCATTAGCCTTATGACCATCGAGCCGTTCTGCCAAAGTCTACACTTTGTTTTCATACATGGATCCTCTCTCGGATTTTATGGCCTCAAGCCATTTATCGGAATCCGGGCCCACCATCGCTTCTCCATAGCTCGTAGGTTCATTGTTGTCTAGCAACATGACTTCCAAGACAGGATTACCGTACCACTCTGAAGTAGTACGTATCCTTGTCACCTTACGAGGTATGGCAGTGATTTGATACGAAACTTCATGATCAATATCATAAGCTTCCACTTCAATTGGTGTAGGTGCCACGGGAACAACTTCCTGTGCCCTGCTACACACTGGTTGAAGTGATGGTTCAATAACCTCATCAAGTCTCCACCATCCTCCCACTCAACTCTTTCGAGAGAAACCTTTCCTCGAGAAAGGACCCGATTCTAGAAACAATTCATATTGCTTTCGGATCTGAATTAGGAGGTATACCCAACTGTTTTGGGTGTCCTATGAAGATGTATTTTATCCGCTTTGGGTTCGAGCTTATCAATCCTGAAACTTTTTCACATAAGCGTCACAGCCCCAAACCTTTAAGAAACGACAACTTAGGTTTCTCCAAAACGGTGTCGTCTCAACGGAATTACGTGGTGCCCTATTTAAAGTGAATGTGGTTGTCTCTAATGCCTAACCCATGAACGATAGTGGTAATTCGATAAGAGACATCATGGTACGCACCATATCCAATAGGGTGCAACTATGATGTTCGGACACACCATCACACTATGGTGTTCCAGGCGGTATTAATTGCGAAACAATTTCCACAATGTCTTAATTGTGTGCCAAAACTCGTAACTCAGATATTCATCTCTATGATCATATCATAGACATTTTATCCTCTTGTCACAATGATCTTCTACTTCACTCTGAAATTACTTGAACCATTCAATAATTCAGACTTGTGTTTCATCAAGTAAATATTCTCAACATCTACTCGAATCATCTGTGAAGTAAGAACATAACGATATTCACTGCATGCCTCAGCACTCATTGGACTGCACACATCAAAATGTGTTACTTCCAACAAGTTGCTATCTTGTTCCATCTTACTGAAAACGAGGCTTTTCAGTCATCTTGCCCATGTGGTATGATTTGCATATCTCAAGTGATTCAAAATCAAGTGAGTCCAAACGATCCATCTGCATGGAGTTTCTTCATGCGTATACACCAATAGACATGGTTCGCATGTCTCAAACTTTTCAAAAATGAGTGAGTCCAAAGATCCATCAACATGGAGCTTCTTCATGCGTTTTATACCATTATGACTTACATGGCAGTGCCACAAGTAAGTGGTACTATCATTACTATCTTATATCTTTTGGCATGAAAATGTGTATCCCTACGATCAAGATTCAATAAACCATTCCTTTAGGTGCAAGAGCACTTATTCAGGTTTAATACTAATCTTGATGGTAGAGGGAGCGTGCGATGTTAGATCACATCAAACTTGGAAACACTTCCAACACATATCGTCAGCTCACCTTTAGCTAGTCTCCGTTTCATTCCGTAGCTTTTATTTCGAGTTACTAACACTTAGCAACCGAACCGGTATCTAATACCCTGGTGCTACTAGGAGTACTAGTAAAGTACACATTAACATAATGTATATCCAATATACTTCTATCGACCTTGCCAGCCTTCTCATCTACCAAGTATCTAGGGTAATCCTGCTCCAGTGGTTGTTCCCCTTATTACAGAAGCACTTAGTCTCGGGTTTGGGTTCAACCTCGGGTTTCTTCATTGGTGCAGCAGCTGATTTGCCGTTTCATGAAGTATCCCTTCTTTCCCTTGCCCTTCTTGAAACTAGTGGTTTCATCAACCATCAACAATTGATGCTCCTTCTTGATTTCTACTTTCGCGGTGTCAAACATCGCGAATACCTCAAGGATCATCATATCTATCCCTGATATGTTATAGTTCATCACGAAGCTCTAGCAGCTTGGTGGCAATGACTTTGGAGAAACATCACTATCTCATCTGGAAGATCAACTCCCACTCGATTCAAGTGATTGTTGCACTCAGACAATCTGAGCACAAGCTCAACGATTGAGCTTTTCTCCCTTAGTTTGCAGGCTAAGAAAATCGTCGGAGGTCTTATACCTCTTGACGTGGGCACGAGCCTGAAATCCCAATTTCAGCCCTCGAAACATCTCATATGTTCCGCGACGTTTCGAAAACGTCTTTGGTGCCTCTACTTAAACCATTTAACTGAACTATCACGTAGTTATCAAAACGTGTATGTTCGATGTTCGAAACATCCACAAACGACGTTTGGGGTTCAGCACACTGAGCAGTGCATTAAGGACATAAGCTTTCTACTGTTCGCATAATTGCTACTATCAACTTTCAACTATATTTTCTCTAGGAACATATCTAAAACAGTAGAACTAAAGCGCGAGCTACGACATAATTTGCAAAAGGTCTTTTGACTATGTTCAGGATAATTAAGTTCATCTTATGAACTCCCACTCAGATAGACATCCCTCTGGTCATCTAAGTGATTACATGATCCGAGTCAACTAGGCCGTGTCCGATCATCACGTGAGACGGACTAGTCATCATCGGTGAACATCTTCATGTTGATCGTATCTACTATACGACTCATGCTCGACCTTTCGGTCTCCGTGTTCCGAGGCCATGTCTGTACATGCTAGGCTCGTCAAGTTAACCCTAAGTGTTTTCGCTGTGTAAAACTGTCTTACACCCGTTGTATGTGAACGTAAGAATCCATCACACCCGATCATCACGTGGTGCTTAGAAGCGACGAACTGTAGCAACGGTGCACAGTTAGGGGAGAACACTTCTTGAAATTTTGTAAGGGATCATCTTATTTACTACCGTCGTCCTAAGTAAACAAGATGCATAAACATGATAAACATCACATGCAATCAAATAGTGACATGATATGGCCAATATCATTTTGCTCCTTTTGATCTTCATCTTCGGGGCTCCATGATCATCATCGTCACCGGCATGACACCATGATCTCCATCATCATGATCTCCATCATCGTGTCTTCATGAAGTTGTCACGCCAACGACTACTTCTACTTCTATGGCTAACGCGTTTAGCAATAAAGTAAAGTAATTTACATGGCGTTCTTCAATGACACGCAGGTCATACAATAAATAAAGACAACTCCTATGGCTCCTGCCGGTTGTCATACTCATCGACATGCAAGTCGTGAATCCTATTACAAGAACATGATCAATCTCATACATCACATATCATTCATCACATTCTTCTTGGCCATATCACATCACATAGCATACCCTGCAAAAACAAGTTAGACGTCCTCTAATTGTTGTTGCATGTTTTACGTGGCTGCTATGGGTTTCTAGCAAGAACGTTTCTTACCTACGCAAGACCACAACGTGATATGCCAATTGCTATTTACCCTTCATAAGGACCCTTTTCATCGAATCCGTTCCGACTAAAGTGGGAGAGACTGGCACCCGCTAGCCACCTTATGCACCAAGTGCATGTCAATCGGTGGAACCTGTCTCACGTAAGAGTACGTGTAAGGTCGGTCCGGGCCGCTTCATCCCACAATACCGTCGAAACAAGATTGGACTAGTAACGGTAAGCATATTGAACAAAATCAACGCCCACAACTACTTTGTGTTCTACTCGTGCAAAGAATCTACGCAATAGACCTAGCTCATGATGCCACTGTTGGGGAACGTAGCAGAAATTCAAAATTTTCCTACGTGTCACCAAGATCTATCTATGGAGAAACCAGCAACGAGGGGAAGGAGAGTGCATCTACATACCCTTGTAGATCGCTAAGCGGAAGCGTTCAAGTGAACGGGGTTGATGGAGTCGTACTCGTCGTGATTCAAATCACCGATGATCAAGTGCCGAACGCACGGCACCTCCGCGTTCAACACACGTACAGCCCGGTGACGTCTCCCACGCCTTGATCCAGCAAGGAGAGAGGGAGAGGTTGAGGAAGACTCCAT
Organism: Triticum aestivum; assembly: GCF_018294505.1. Lineage (NCBI taxonomy): Eukaryota > Viridiplantae > Streptophyta > Magnoliopsida > Poales > Poaceae > Triticum > Triticum aestivum. The sequence goes on from NC_057810.1 coordinate 585,292,705, forward strand.
CCAACAGCAGCACAACGGCGTGGTGGTGATGGAGGAGCGTGGCAATCCAGCAGGGCTTCGCCAAGCACCACGGGAGAGGAGGAGGAGGAGAGGCAGGGCTGCACCAAGAGAGGAGAATTCTCATGTGTTATGGGCAGCCCCAGGCCTCTATTTATATAGGGGAGAAGGGGGCTGCGCCCCCTTTAGGGTTTCCCACCCCAAGGGGTGCGGCCAGCCCTAGATGGGACTTGGGGAGGCGGCCAAGAGGGGGAGAGAGGGGAGGCGCCCACTAGGTGGGCCTTAAGGCCCATCTGGACTAGGGTTTGCCCCTCCCACTCTCCCTTGCGCCTTGGACCCCTTGTGGGGGGCGCACCAGCCCTCCTAGGGGCTGGTCCCCTCCCACACTTGGCCCACGCAACCTTCTGGGGTAGGTGGCCCCACTTGGTGGACCCCCGGGACCCTCCCGGTGGCCCCGGTACATTACCGATATCGCCCGAAACTTTTCCGGTGACCAAAACAGGACTTCCCATATATAAATCTTTACCTCCGGACCATTCCGGAACTCCTCGTGACGTCCGGGATCTCATCCGGGACTCTGAACAACATTCGGTAACCACATACAAGCTTCCTTTATAACCCTAGCGTCACCGAACCTTAAGTGTGTAGACCCTACGGGTTCGGGAGACATGTAGACATGACCGAGACGTTCTCCGGTCAATAACCAACAGCGGGATCGATGATCTCATCGGATGAACCACGATGTCAAGGACTTAATCAATCCCGTATTCAATTCCCTTTGTCTATCGGTATGTTACTTGCCCGAGACTCGATCGTCGGTATCCAATACCTTGTTCAATCTCGTTACCGGCAAGTCACTTTACTCGTTCCGTAACACATCATCCCGTGATCAACTCCTTGGCCACATTGCGCATATGATGATGTCCTATCGAGTGGGCCCAGAGATACCTCTCCGTTTACACGGAGTGACAAATCCCAGTCTCGATCCGCATAAAACAATAGATACTTTCGGAGATACCTGTAGTGCACCTTTATAGTCACCCAGTTACGTTGTGACGTTTGATACACCCAAAGCACTCCTACGGTATCCAGGAGTTACACGCTCTCATGGTCAAAGGAAGAGATACTTGACATTGGCAAAGCTCTAGCAAACGAACTACACGATCTTTGTGCTATGCTTAGGATTGGGTCTTGTCCATCACATCATTCTCCTAATGATGTGATCCCGTTATCAACGATATCCAATGTCCATAGCCAGGAAACCATGACTATCTGTTGATCACAACGAGCTAGTCAACTAGAGGCTCACTAGGGACATGGTGTTGTCTATGTATTCACACGTGTATTACGATTTCCGGATAATACAGTTATAGCATGAATAAAAGACTATTATCATGAACAAAGAAATATAATAATAATCAATTTATTATTGCCTCTAGGGCGTATTTCCAACAAATATGAAACTAGATCTTATGATGAATCTAATGATATATCTTTGGCATTCTAGATGGAAATGTTTTTCTCCACAAACTTGGACAAAATTAGCAAGGTTGACTTTTTCAAATGTCTATATGCACTACATTATGGAATAGAGGGAGTAGATAGGAACGACCTATATGGCAAGCAAGCAGAAAAGCAAGGTATGCTAGGCAAGAAACTACTACCTTCGTATTGGTTTATTAGTCCTCTTCGTATTTTATGCCAAAATTTGGCCATAGATTTAACTGACAAAGTGTTAATGCATGTTATAAAAAACTATATCATTGGATTCGTATTTGAACATAGTTTCCCATGATACTATTTTTTGTGACATGCGATAACATTTTGTTAATTAAATCAATGGTCAAAATTTGGCACAAAATACTAAGAGGACCAATAAACCAAGACGGAGGTAGTAGAGAGCAAGACAACAAGCATACAATGCAAGTAAATATACGTGAAAGGATTAACCACAAGTTAGTGGAGGACATGATTTTTATCCCGGGGTTCATACTCTTTAGGAAGTGTTAATCTTTGTTGGAGGAATGCCAAAGCCAAAGCTCCAGAGTGCCACCAAGTGGCACCCTATTCTCTGTTTGAGTCACCCCAATGGATGAGCCTCAAATCACTCGAGTTTGGTCTTGAAGGCAACCACAACACCTTTACAAACTTCCTAGAGCGCACCACGAGGAATGAAACTTTCGGGCCTTGACTCCTATTGCCTAAGAGCCCAAAACACCAAGATTAACAAGTGTTGGTGAAGTACAAGTTGGGGCATGATGAATCGATTTTGTGAAAGTATAGGTCGGCTGAACATCTTCCAATCCCTATAGAATAGGAGTGTCTAGTGAAGGAAATATGCCCTAGAGGCAATAATAAAGTTATTATTTATTTCCTTATTTCATGATAAATGTTTATTATTCATGCTAGAATTGTATTAACCGGAAACATAATACATGTGTGAATACATAGACAAACATAGTGTCACTAGTATGCCTCTACTTGACTAGCTCGTTTATCAAAGATGGTTATGTTTCCTAGCCATGGACAAAAGAGTTGTCATTTGATTAATGGGATCACATCATTAGGAGAATGATGTGATTGACATGACCCATTCCGTTAGCCTAGCACTTGATCGTTTAGTATGTTGCTATTGCTTTCTTCATGACTTATACATGTTCCTGTAACTATGAGAATTATGCAATTCCCGTTTACCGGAGGAACACTTTGGGTACTACCAAACGTCACAACGTAACTGGGTGATTATAAAGGAGTACTACAGGTGTCTCCGAAGGTACATGTTGAGTTGGCGTATTTCGAGATTAGGTTTTGTCACTCCGATTGTCGGAGAGGTATCTCTGGGCCCTCTCGGTAATGCACATCATTATAAGCCTTGCAAGCAATGTGACCAAATGAGTTGGTTACGGATGATGCATTACGGAATGAGTAAAGAGACTTGCCGGTAACGAGATTGAACTAGGTATTGGATACCGACGATCAAACCTCGGGCAAGTAACATACCGATGACAAAGGGAACAACGTATGTTGTTATGCGGTTTGACCGATAAAGATCTTCGTAGAATATGTAGGAACCAATATGGGCATCCAGGTCCCGCTATTGGTTATTGACCGAGAATGGTTCTAGGTCATGTCTACATAGTTCTCGAACCCGTAGGGTCCGCACGCTTAACGTTACGATGACAGTTTTATTATGAGTTTATAAGTTTTGATGTACCGAAGTTTGTTCGGAGTCCCGGATGTGATCACGGACATGACGAGGAGTCTCGAAATGGTCGAGACATAAAGATTGATATATTGGACGACTATATTCGGACACCGGAAGTGTTCCGGGTGATTTCGGAGAAAACTGGAGTGCCGGAGGGTTACCGGACCCCCCCGGAGAGTTAATGGGCCACATGGGCCTTGGTGGGAAGAGAGAGGGGCGGCCAGGAAGGGCCGCGCGCCCCCTCTCCCTCTGGTCCGAATTGGACTAGGAGGGGGGGGGGGCGGCGCCCCCCTCTTTCCTTCCCCTCCTCTCCCCCTTCCTTCCCCTCCTAGTAGGAGTAGGAAAGGAGGAGTCCTACTCCTACTAGGAGGAGGACTCCTCCTCCTGGCGCGCCCAACAAGGGCCGGCCGGCCTCCCCCCTCCCTCCTTTATATACGGGGCAGGGGGCACCCCATAGACACACAAGTTGATCTATGGATCGTTCCTTAGCCGTGTGCGGTGCCCCCCTCCACCATATTCCACCTCGGTCATATCGTCGCGGAGTTTAGGCGAAGCCCTGCGCCGGTAGAGCATCATCATCGTCACCACGCCGTCGTGCTGACGGAACTCATCCCCGAAGCTTTGCTGGATCGGAGCCCGGGGATCGTCATCGAGCTGAACGTGTGCTGAACTCGGAGGTGCCGTACGTTCGGTACTTGGATCGGTCGGATCATGAAGACGTACGACTACATCAACCGCGTTGTCATAACGCTTCCGCTTACGGTCTACGAGGGTACGTGGACAACACTCTCCCCTCTCGTTGCTATGCCATCACCATGATCTTGCGTGTACGTAGGAATTTTTTTGAAATTACAACGTTCCCCAACAGTGGCATCCGAGCCTAGGTTTTATGCGTTGATGTTATATGCACGAGTAGAACACAAGTGAGTTGTGGGCGATATAAGTCATACTGCTTACCAGCATGTCATACTTTGGTTCAGCGGCATTGTGAGATGAAGCGGCCCGGACCGACATTACGCGTACGCTTACGCGAGACTGGTTTCACCGCTACGAGCACTCGTTGCTTAAAGGTGACCGGCGGGTGTCTGTCTCTCTCACTTTAGTTGAACCGAGTGTGGCTACGCCCGGTCCTTGCGAAGGTTAAAACAGCACCAACTTGACAAACTATCGTTGTGGTTTTGATGCGTAGGTAAGAACGGTTCTTGCTAAGCCCGTAGCAGCCACGTAAAATTTGCAACAACAAAGTAGAGGACGTCTAACTTGTTTTTGCAGGGCATGTTGTGATGTGATATGGTCAAGACGTGATGCTATATTTTATTGTATGAGATGATCATGTTTTGTAACCGAAGTTATCGGCAACTGGCAGGAGCCATATGGTTGTCGCTTTATTGTATGAAATGCAAACGCCCTGTAATTGCTTTACTTTATCACTAAGCGGTAGCGATAGTCGTAGAAGCAATAGATGGCGTAACGACAACGATGCTACGATGGAGATCAAGGTGTCGCGCCGGTGACGATGGTGATCACGACGGTGCTTCGAAGATGGAGATCACAAGCACAAGATGATGATGGCCATATCATATCACTTATATTGATTGCATGTGATGTTTATCCTTTATGCATCTTATCTTGCTTTGATTGACGGTAGCATTTTAAGATGATCTCTCACTAATTATCAAGAAGTGTTCTCCCTGAGTATGCACCGTTGCGAAAGTTCTTCGTGCTGAGACACCACGTGATGATCGGGTGTGATAGGCTCTACGTTCAAATACAACGGGTGCAAAACAGTTGCACACGCGGAATACTCGGGTTAAACTTGACGAGCCTAGCATATACAGATATGGCCTCGGAACACGGAGACCGAAAGGTCGAGCGTGAATCATATAGTAGATATGATCAACATAATGATGTTCACCATTGAAACTACTCCATCTCACGTGATGATCGGACATGGTTTAGTTGATTTGGATCACGTGATCACTTAGATGACTAGAGAGATGTCTGTCTAAGTGGGAGTTCTTAAGTAATATGATTAATTGAACTTGAATTTATCATGAACTTAGTCCTGGTAGTATTTTGCAAATTGTGTTATAGATCAATAGCTCGCGTTGTTGCTTCCCTATGTTTTGCTTCCCTATGTTTTATATGTGTTCCTAGAGAAAACTATGTTGAAAAATGTTAGTAGCAATGATGCGGACTTGGTCCGTGATCTGAGGTTTATCCTCATTGCTGCACAGAAGAATTATGTCCTTGATGCACCGCTAGGTGACAGACCTATTGCAGGAGCAGATGTAGACGTTATGAACGTTTGGCTAGCTCAATATGATGACTACTTGATAGTTTAGTGCACCATGCTTAACGGCTTAGAATCGGGACTTCAAAGATGTTTTGAACGTCATGGACCATATGAGATGTTCCAGGAATTGAAGTTAATATTTCAAGCAAATACCCGAGTTGAGAGATATGAAGTCTCCAACAAGTTCTATTGCTAAAAGATGGAGGAGAATCGCTCAACTAGTGAGCATGTGCTCAGATTGTCTGAGTACTTCAATCGCTTGAATCAAGTGGGAGTTAATCTTCCAGATAAGATAGTGATTGACAGAATTCTCTAGTCACCATCACCAAGTTAGTAGAACTTTGTGATGAACTGTAGTATGCAAGGGATGACGAAAACGATTCCGAGCTCTTCGTGATGTTGAAATCAACGAAGGTAGAAATCAAGAAAGAGCATCAAGTGTTGATGATTGACAAGACCACTAGTTTCAAGAAAAGGGCAAAGGGAAAGAAAGGGAACTTCAAGTAGAATGACAAGCAAGTTGTCAGTCCCGCGAAGAAGCCCAAAGCTGGACCAAAGCCTGAAACTGAGTGATTATACTGCAAAGGAAATGGTCACTAGAAGCGGAAATGCCTTGAATATTTGGTGGATAAGAAGGATGGCAAAGTGAACAAGGGTATATTTGATATACATGTTATTGATGTGTACCTTACTAGTGTTTATAGTAACCCCTGAGTATTTGATACTTGTTCGGTTGCTAAGATTAGTAACTCGAAACAGGAGTTACAGAATAAACAGAAACTAGTTGAGGGTGATGTGACGATGTGTGTTGGAAGTGGTTCCAAGATTGATATGATCATCATCGCACACTCCCTATACTTTCGGGATTAGTGTTGAACCTAAATAAATGTTATTTGGTGTTTGCGTTGAGCATGAATATGATTTGATCATGTTTATTGCAATACGGTTATTCATTTAAAGTCAGAGAATAATTGTTGTTCTGTTTACATGAATAAGACCTTCGATGGTCATACACCCAATGAACATAGTTTGTTGGATCTCGATCGTAGTGATACACATATTCATAATATTGATGCCAAAAGATGAAAAGTTAATAATGATAGTGCAACTTATTTGTGGCACTGCCGTTTGGGTCATATCGGTGTAAAGCGCATGAAGAAACTCCATAAAGATGGATTTTCGGAATCACTTGGTTATGAATCATTTGATGCTTGCGAACCGTGCCTTTTGGGCAAGATGACTAAAAACTCCGTTCTCCGGAACAATGGAACAAGCTACTGACTTATTGGAAATAATACATACCGATGTATGCGATCCAATGAGTGTTGATGCTCGTGGCAAGTATCGTTATTTTCTGACCTTCACAAAATGATTTGAGCAGATATGGGTATATCTACTTGATGAAACATAAGTCTGAAATAATTGAAAGGTTCAAAGAATTTCAGAGTGAAGTGGAAAAATCATCGTAACAAGAAAATAAAGTTTCTACGATCTGATCGCGGAGACGAATATTTGAGTTACGAGTTTGGTCTTCAGTTAAAACAATGTGGAATAGTTTCACAGCTCACGCCACCTGGAACACCACAACGTTATGGTGTGTCCGAACGTCGTAACCGCACTTTATTGGATATGGTGCGATCTATGATGTCTCTTATCGGTTTTACCACTATCGTTTTGGGGTTGTGCATTAGAGACAGCTGCATTCACGTTTAAAAGGGCACCATCTAAATCCGTTGAGACGACACCGTATGAACTATGGTTTAGCAGTAAACCTAAGCTGTCATTTCTTAAAGTTTGGAGTTGCGATGCTTATATGAAAAAAGTTTCAACCTGATAAGCTCAAACCCAAATCGGAGAAGTGCGTCTTCATAGAATACCCAAAGTTAACTATTGGGTACACCTTCTATCACAGATCGGAAGGCAAGTTATTCATTGCTAAGAATGGATCCTTTCTAGAGAAGGAGTTTCTCTCGAAAGAAGTGAGTGGGAGGAAAGTAGAACTTGATGAGGTAACTGTACCTGCTCCCTTATTGGAAAGTAGTTCATCACAGAAATCTGTTCCTGTGACTACTACACCAATTAGTGAGGAAGTTAATGATGATGATCATGAAACTTCAAATTAAGTTACTACAGAACCTCGTAGGTCTTCCAGAGTAAGATCCGCACCAGAGTGGTACGGTAATCCTGTTCTGGAAGTCATGTTACTAGACCATGATGAACCTACGAACTATGAGGAAGCGATGATGAGCCCAGATTCCACGAAATGGCTTGAGGCCATAAAATCTGAGATATGATCCATGTATGAGAACAAAGTATGGACTTTGATTGACTTGCTCGATGATCAGCAAGCCATGTTAAATAAATGGATCTTCAAGAGGAAGACGGACATTGATAGTAGTGTTACTATCTACTAAGCTCGACTTGTTGCGAAATGTTTTCAACAAGTTCAAGGTGTTGAATACGATGAGATTTTCTCACTCGTATCGAAGCTTAAGTCTGTCTGAATCATGTTAGCAATTGCCACATTTTATGAAATCTGGCAAATGGATGTCAAAACTGCATTCCTTAATGGATTTATTAAAGAAGAGTTGTATATGATGCAACCAGAAAGTTTTTGTCAATCCTAAAGATGCTAACAAAGTGTGCAAGCTCCAGCAATCCATCAATGGACTGGTGCAAGCATCTCGGAGTTGGAATATACGCTTTGATGAGTTGATCAAAGCATATGGTTTTATACAGACTTTTGAAGAAGCCTGTATTTACAAGAAAGTGAGTGGGAGCTCTGTAGCATTTCTAATATTATATGTGGATGACATATTGTTAATTGGAAATGATATGGAAATTCTGGATAGCATGAAAGGATACTTGAATAAGAGTTTTTCAAAGCAAGACCTCGGTGAAGCTGCTTACACATTGAGCATCAAGATCTATATAGATAGATCAAGACGCTTGATAAGATTTTTCAATGAGTACATACCTTGATAAATTTTTGAAATAGTTCAAAATGGAACAGTCAAAGAAGGAGTTCTTGCCTGTGTTACAAGGTGTGAAGTTGAGTAAGACTCAAGACCCGACCATTGCAGAAAATAGAAAGAGAATGAAAAGTCATTCCCTATGCCTCAGTCATAGGTTCTATAAAGTATGCTATGCTGTGAACCAGACCTATTGTATACCTTGCTCTGTGTTTGGCAAAGGAATACAATTTTGATCTAATAAGTAGATCACTGGACATGGGTCAAGAATATCCTTAGTGAGGACTAAGGAGATGTTTCTCGATTATGGAGGTGATAAAAGAGCCCGTCGTAAAAGTTACAACGATGCAAGCTTTTACACCAATCCAGATGACTCTAAGTCTCAATCTGGATACATATTGAAAGTGGGAGCAATTAGCTAGAGTAGCTCCGTGCAGAGCATTGTGGACATAGAATATTTGCGAAATACATACGGCTCTGAATATGACAGACCCGTTGACTAAGCTTCTCTCACGAGCAAAACATGATCATACCTTAGTACTCTTTTGGGTGTTAATCACATAGCGATGTGAACTAGATTATTGACTCTAGTAAACCCTTTGGGTGTTGATCACATGATGATGTGAACTATGGGTATTAATCACATGCAGATGTGAATATTGGTGTTAAATCACATAGCGATGTGAACTAGATTATTGACTCTAGTGCAAGTGGGAGACTGAAGGAAATATGCCCTAGAGGCAATAATAAAGTTATTATTTATTTCCTTATTTCATGATAAATGTTTATTATTCATGCTAGAATTGTATTAACCGGAAACATAATACATGTGTGAATACATAGACAAACATAGTGTCACTAGTATGCCTCTACTTGACTAGCTCGTTTATCAAAGATGGTTATGTTTCCTAGCCATGGACAAAGAGTTGTCATTTGATTAATGGGATCACATCATTAGGAGAATGATGTGATTGACATGACCCATTCCGTTAGCCTAGCACTTGATCGTTTAGTATGTTGCTATTGCTTTCTTCATGACTTATACATGTTCCTGTAACTATGAGAATTATGCAACTCCCGTTTACCGGAGGAACACTTTGGGTACTACCAAACGTCACAACGTAACTGGGTGATTATAAAGGAGTACTACAGGTGTCTCCGAAGGTACATGTTGAGTTGGCGTATTTCGAGATTAGGTTTTGTCACTCCGATTGTCGGAGAGGTATCTCTGGGCCCTCTCGGTAATGCACATCATTATAAGCCTTGCAAGCAATGTGACCAAATGAGTTGGTTACGGGATGATGCATTACGGAACGAGTAAAGAGACTTGCCGGTAACGAGATTGAACTAGGTATTGGATACCGACGATCAAATCTCGGGCAAGTAACATACCGATGACAAAGGGAACAACGTATGTTGTTATGCGGTTTGACCGATAAAGATCTTCGTAGAATATGTAGGAACCAATATGGGCATCCAGGTCCCGCTATTGGTTATTGACCGAGAATGGTTCTAGGTCATGTCTACATAGTTCTCGAACCCGTAGGGTCCGCACGCTTAACGTTACGATGACAGTTTTATTATGAGTTTATAAGTTTTGATGTACCGAAGTTTGTTCGGAGTCCCGGATGTGATCACGGACATGACGAGGAGTCTCGGAATAGTCGAGACATAAAGATTGATATATTGGACGACTATATTCGGACACCGGAAGTGTTCCGGGTGATTTCGGAGAAAACCGGAGTGCCGGAGGGTTACCGGAACCCCCCGGAGAGTTAATGGGCCACATGGGCCTTGGTGGGAAGAAAGAGGGGCGGCCAGGAAGGGCCGCGCGCCCCCTCTCCCTCTGGTCCGAATTGGAATAGGAGGGGGAGGGGGGCGGCGCCCCCCTCTTTCCTTCCCCTCCTCTCCCCCTTCCTTCCCCTCCTAGTAGGAGTAGGAAAGGAGGAGTCCTACTCCTACTAGGAGGAGGACTCCTCCTCCTGGCGCGCCCAACAAGGGCTGGCCGGCCTCCCCCTCCCTCCTTTATATACGGGGGCAGGGGGCACCCCATAGACACACAAGTTGATCTACGGATCGTTCCTTAGCCGTGTGCGGTGCCCCCCTCCACCATATTCCACCTCGGTCATATCGTCGCGGAGTTTAGGCGAAGCCCTGCGCCGGTAGAACATCATCATCGTCACCACGCCGTCGTGCTGACGGAACTCATCCCCGAAGCTTTGCTGGATCGGAGCCCGGGGATCGTCATCGAGCTGAACGTGTGCTGAACTCGGAGGTGCCGTACGTTCGGTACTTGGATCGGTCGGATCGTGAAGACGTACGGCTACATCAACCGCGTTGTCATAACGCTTCCGCTTACGGTCTACGAGGGTACGTGGACAACACTCTCCCCTCTCGTTGCTATGCCATCACCACGATCTTGCGTGTACGTAGGAAAATATTGAAATTACTACGTTCCCCAACATCTAGGTGGAGGGATAGGAAGCAATCGAGCTTTTAGGGCTTAGGAATGGTGGAGCAAGCTCAAGTAAAATGTTAGAGGTGGGAGGAGGAAGAAGGGGGGATTTATACCCTCCATCCTCTCACTGGCCTCCGCTGAGGCCTACTTTGGGGACTCTTCCCCGGCAGTACATTACGTCATCTGTCGCAAGCTTTGCTCCCAGTTCAACCGCCTCACCTGCAAAGATCGGTTTGTTCGTGGCTAGACAGGAGGTCTGCTCATCCTTTCCCATTTTGAGCTTCTTCTTTGTTTGGTTTCTCCGATGAGAAAGGTCGGGGGGATGACAACAAGTAGCGGAAGCAGCAATGTCAGGCAGTGACAACCATCAGCAGGAAGCTACACATTGATTCCTTGGTGAGTTTCTCTTATCTACGTGATAAGCATGAATATCTAAGGTGCATAGTACAGAATTAAGAAAGCAACAATCTGCAAGAACTATGCATTCCTATCTTTGCACCGTAGTGTGTAGTCAGTTGGGATTTTTTGAAAGAAAACTTTTGATCTATTCATCATGCCATGACAGTACAAAGAACACAGAAAAAAAAGCACATGTCCATATACCACATAGCATGACTACAAACATTAGAGCGAGCCGAAGGTGCGCCAGCTTCATGGCCCCTCCTTCATCAGAGCCAAGACAAACTTATTATAGTGGACAGTCAAGAAGTTGCTGTGTTAAGGCACGACCAACGCACCAGAACATCAATTGTCGCTGATGAAGAGAAGTATAGATCAAAAAAATCCAACATGTAGACACACAAACAAATGCTGGATCCAAAGAGATTCACCGAAGACCAGCACCGATCAAATCTTGCGGGATCCATCAAAGACATGCCTCTGCATGCCCTTTGACAAAATAGACACATCACTGGAACAAGGGCTAGGCGGGAAGAACCTTATTCCATCCTGAGAGAGCCGTCACCACCTCCTTTTTGAGAAGGACGCAAACCCTAAACAAACTCATAAGAACACCTAAAACTATAGCAAGATCCCTCCCACCGGCAAGGGTCGTGGTTCACCGCGCTTCGATGGCCCTAGGGCCATGGAAGACGAGGCGGACCGGCGGCAGCGACGGGAGGCACATAAACCCTAAGCACCTTTCTTTGAAGAGGAGGCAACGACTATATTTGAATATGCTAGTGTGCTGGATTAACCACCCCTTATCCTTTGTAGCCTAATTTATTGGTCTACTAAGTTACCATATCTGCTCAGAATGGAGCACTTTCCTTCACTCTTGGTGATGCGCTTATGGGCCAGCTTGTCAGCCTACGATTGGGGTGTGGTGCGCGCCGACTGAGGAAGTCCTGGACTATGAAGTCCTCGAGGAGTCGGCCTATGTGACATGGGCCGGACTGATGGGCCGTGAAGACACAAGGTAGAAGGACTTCCCCCGTGTCCGGATAGGACTCTCCCTTGCGTGGATGGCAAGATTAGCATTCGGATCATGTACCTTCCTTTCTCTGTAATCGACTCTGTACAACCCTAGATCCCTCCGGTGTCTATATAAACCGGAGGGCTTAGTCCATAGGCAAGATCACAATCACATAGGCTAGACATCTAGGGTTTAGCCATTACGATCTCGAGGTAGATCAACTCTTGTAACCCCTATATTCACCAAAGTCAATCAAGCAGGAAGTAGGGTATTACCTCCATTAAGAGGGACCGAACCTGGGTAAACATCGTGTCCCCTGCCTCCTTGTTACCTTCAATCCTTAGACGCACAGTTCGGGACCCCCTACCCGAGATCTGCCAGTTTTGACACCGACATTGGTGCTTTCATTGAGAGTTCCACTGTGTCGTCGCCAAAAGGCTCGATGGCTCCATCAACCATCCACAACAATTCCGCCCCGAGGGAGACCTTTCTCCCCGGCCAAATCTTCATATTCGGCGGCTTCGCACTGCGTGCCAATTCGATTGGCCATCTAGAGTAGATCGACAGCTACGCCCCTGGTCATCAGATCAGTTTCGGAAACCTAAACTACGTCGCTAACGTCCAAGGAGACTTGATCTTCCAACGGTTCGCGACCTCAACTGCAACTCCGGCCTTAGATCCGGAACTCCTCGTCGAGTTCGAAGACGGGAGTCTAGAGCCCGTCGGACTCTCCACAGCCATAGAGCTCAACATCGGAGATACGGAGGGAATCGTCTCAACGGCCGGGCCGGAGCCACTCCAGGCTCCCTCCATCCTCATCAAGCCGGACTCACCTCCGCGCCTTAGCTCTGGACTCTCGAGGTCCGTGTCATACTAGATCAGCCAGGGAACTCTTTTCCTGCCCGCTCCACGGATTCTCGCTCCCCTGACCAGACCCCACTCTTAAACGAGGCTCTGGACTTAATGCGATCTCTCGCCATTACAGAAGGATCGCCGACGAACTACGCCCAACCCGAACTAGGGGCTGAGAGCAGGAAATTTTACATCCCACCCACCACCCACTTCATAGCCACTGTCGAGGACTTAATCGACATGCTTGATTACGCTTCCGAAGACATCGACGGCATGGATGATGATGCCGGAGAAGAGCAAAGCCAGAACCCGCCTCTTACCGGATGCTGGACGACTACTTCCACAGATGACATATATATGGTGGACACACCCAAAGAGAATGACGGCGAAGGTGGGAAGAACCCAGTCAAGGATAATTCTCCTAAGGCACCACGAATGCATCGTCGTTAGCGCCGCCGCTCTAAACCACATCAAGAAAAAGACAGCAATACCGGCACCGGAGACAACAATACTCCGGATAACACCAAACACTAAAAAGCCCCCATCGAACCACAATCCGAACATGATGAGTGGGAGGAGGGTGCCGACTGATAGCCATGGAAAGAAGCCTGAAAAAGAAGTAGCAGCAGCTTCAAGCTGATCAGGATCTGCTAAATGACAGATGGACTGATGTCCTAGCAGCCGAGGAATACGCCCTCGAACGCCCAACCAAGAGTTACCCAAAGCACAAACTGCTGCCCCAATTCGACGACGAGGCCCCAGAGCCTATACCGCTCAAATGTAACACTACTGACGGACCTGACTGACCACCGCGCGGCCGGGATAGAGCGGCAACTCAAGCCGAACACCCACCTGCACCACCCCGTCGTAAAGGTAGAGAGACAACAGCTGCAGGATACACCTATGACCTACGACAGGACCTGGATAATAGAGCCGGTCAGACCAGATCAATATACGGATCAAGGGGGCGGGCCCCAGCGTGAGAAAGACGGCCATCAAGCCTAGCGCGATAAACACAACCCCACACGGGCTAAAAACCGCATACGGACACCATCTGAACAGCATCGTGACGCGGCCCGATATAGAGGCGCCGCGCACCCCCTATGCTTCAGCAATGAGGTAATGGAGCACCAGCTCCCAGAAGGGTTCAAACCCGTGAACATTGAGTCATATGATGGCACAACAGATCCCGCAGTATGGATCGAAGATTTCCTTGTCCACATTCACATGGCTCGCGGTGACGATCTACATGCCATCAAATACCTCCCCCTCAAACTTAAGGGACCAGCACGACATTGGTTAAACAGCCTCCCAAAAAACTCTATTGGAAGCTGGGAAGACCTGGAGGATGCCTTTTGTAAGGGCATATTTATCCCTTAGTAGTTTTGGTGATTGATGACAATGCTTTTGCGGACTAATCGTGTGCATTGAGCATTTCAGATATATCATGTCTAAACACAAGATGATTTAGTGCCCCTCGAAGACTATTGAAGACGGTGTTTCTCTACGTTTCTTTTCGATGGATTTGAGTCGTAGGAAAGCCGTACTATTAAGAGGGGGTCTATCGTGGAATTGTCACGTCAGATGTCCTAGCGAAAGGACTTAGTCGTGGAGCCATCGTAGCTAGGAAGCTTAAAGGGGTTAATCGGGACAAAGGACACAGGGTTTATATTGGTTCACCCCCTTGCGGTGAAGGTAAAAGCCTACAATCCAGTTTTGAGTGGGATTGCTTATGTCTCGATAACCAAGGAGCGAATATCGCTTGACCTAGCTCTCGATTGATGTTACTTGCCCTGAACCGCCGCCGGTCGTCCCTTTATATACAGAGGTTGATGCCCAGCGGCTCATAGAGTCCCGGCTGGCTCATAAACAGTGTCCGGCTCGGTCTCTTAACTATTCTTTCCTTACAATACAAGTCTCTATGGGCCTTAAGTCGCCTCTGGGCTTTGGGCCCTTAGCTGAACCACCATCTTCAAGCTTGGTCTCTGGGCTTCAAAATACTCATAGGCATAACTCGGCCCCTCCTGGGCGGGTCATGCTAATAGTTATATCCCCAACATTAGGCCCCAGATTGATTTGAACTGGTTCATGTCAATCTTCAACACTTAAGAAAAAAAATCTTCCGCTCTTGCTTATGAAATTCTGTAACCCGCCATGATGTCATCCCTTGGACCTATGGTAACCCGCCATGACGTCATCTGTCATTAATGCACATTTTATCCCACATATCTCAACGGAACTTTTATCTTAATGACCATCCCAAAAATCGAGGCGTCTTTGTAGTTGGATAATCATGTCTTCGGCCTCCTCGTTTTTTGCGCCCACTTATCAGTCTGCCCTTATAAATAGGCACGACCAGGTCTCCTCTCATTCTCCCCTTTCCTCATCTTCTTCCTCCCGCAACCCTACTGTTGCTCGAGCTTCACTGCGGCCGCAGTGCACTCCGTCTTCCTCGACCCCGATCGCTTCATCGACCCGAGTTTGTCCAAAGAACGACGGTGACCCTCTGCAGTAGATCTGCGTCCATAAGTCTTTGCCTTTTAGCACCTTAGATCCACATTAGGGCTTGCGAGTTCTTCCGTGTTCTTCACTGTTCATCATGGATCCTTCGTATTTTCTCCATCGCGGCCTCTTTTGATCTAAAAGTAGTATAAAACTCATGCAATAGCTGTGCCGCATCCATTTCAAATGCTAGTAGACCCCTTCTTCTTGTACAAAGGCCTCTTTAGAACTGATGAACTCCTCTGTACTTCATTTTTAGGTCTAGAATATTTCCTTTTTTGAATAGCCGTTTGATCCAAAATAATAGCTGCAATCTGTGAAACTTGTTTGTGCAACACTTAGGCAAAAAAACTTGTATCTGCTAGATCCACCTAGCCATGGCGGCCCTTATCACCGGCTTAAAAAGACAATGCTTAATTCATACTCTAGACCACCCATGGCGGCTTAAATAACTTAACAACTTATGATGCTCATGGTGGCTTAAAAAATCTAACGTAATTAGCCTTATACCATTAGCCCCCTTTATAAGCCGCCATCTTGAATATGAATTGAAATATTTATCTCCGACTTAATTTTGAACCGGGAATTTTTACTATGTCTTAGGCTTTCATCACAATGGCACCGAAAGCACCCACTTCATGCAACTGGGTCAGATCCATCGTCACAGACAGTACGCTGGATGACTTATCGGCTATCTGCTGAAAAAGGAAGTCATGTCCTATCGTGCTCCTAACTCGGAGGAGGAAATTCCTCAGCCCAAAGTGGGGGAGGTTATCGTTTTCATGGATCACATGAACCGGGGTTTTCTCCACCCGGCTCAAAATTCTTCAGAGATGTCCTGCATTTCTTTGACCTTCGTCCTCAAGACATCTATCGGTGGGAAACGACACCTATGGGATCACTGGAATCCCTACTACGGTTGCGGGGCGTGGAATCGTGAGGAGAGCAGGACTAGCAGACAGCACAAAGGGGATTTACCCAGGTTCGGGCCGCAAAGATGCGTAAAACCCTACGATCCTGCTTTGGTGGATGTATTTAGTGTTCTTGAGCTCTTGAACTAGCTCTGGGTATTGCCAGGTTCGAAAGAGCCGAATCCTTCTCTAGTGCGCCATGGACCTCCTTTTATAGGCGAAAGGGGCTGCCATAGTGGCACACAGGAGGTGGAAAGTGCAACAGTGTTGTGAGCTTATCGCTGGTATTATAGGACAAAGCGCATTTAATGCGAGGCTTAGGTGTCCCTTCACTTTATCAGGGACGGGAGCGAGGCCCGTCCCGTCCGTCGCCGCTCCTCCTCGCCTCGACACGCGCCCTGGCCAGCGATGCATCTGGTGCCATGTAGGTAGGCAAGCAGCTGAGGTGGCGCAGTGGTGGAGCCTCCACGAAGATTTGCATGCCGCCACATGGGTGCGTGCTGAGTTGGCCTGGAAGCTGCATGCTGCCACGCAGGTGCTTGCCCAACTGGTTGGGCTGGCAGCTGCATGTGAGTGGCGGCGGGGAGTTGGTTGGTGCGGGCCTGGCAGTGGCCCTGCTGTCGCCTCTGGCAAGGGTCTTGTCGGGTGGCTCGGCAAGGGTCTTGCCGGGTGGCCCGACAAGGGTCCTGCCGCGGCGCGCTGGCGTCCCCGACAAGGGTCCTGCTGGGGGTCTTGTGGATTCCTTCGGTAAGAATCTTGGTGAGGATTGTTGCTTCCCAGTCCTCATCTGATCTTGAGCATTCTATGTCTTCACAAAGATCTGCATGCCACCATGGAGGTGCCTCCCTAGCCCTGGCCCAACATGGCTGTTAAAGATCGTGGCTCAAGGGTGGCCCGCTCCACCAGTGTGGGTGAGCTGCCCCGGCAAGGGGCTTGCCGGGGCCGCGGAGGCTGCCCCCGGCAAGGCCCTTGCCGGGGAAACCTGCTTCACCCATCTGCACTTTGTGGCCTTGGTCCTCGATGTTGTCTTGTTCGTCTTGTGCCTTCAGCTTCTCTCTGGCTTCCCTTTCCTGCCCTGTTATGCGTGGCTGTGGCGGGTGGCTCTGACTGCCCGTGCACAAGTAAAAGGGGTCAAAAGCAGAGCCCCTACTTTTGTACACCGACAGGAGCACCCGGGCCTGGGCCATACATAAGTGCAACACGTTGTTGGGCCAGGCCCAGAACGGTGCGCGGGCAGTTGGGGCGGATTTTTACCGCGGTAACTATTCTGTCCGTTGCGCTTCCCCACGTCCCACATTGAACGCGCGACATGGAGGTCGTGCTTGCGTGCATGACGGAAGCATGCTGGCGTCATCCCATGGTGGATAGTAAAGAGGCGGCTTGCGTGTCTCTTTGAAACCGTAGGGCTGCTGCTCATTTACTGCCCCACTCGGGAACCGTCGCTCCACGCATCCCACTGCGCCTGTCCCTCGCGCCATGTTCGCCGCATGCACGATGCAGGGCGAATGACAGGCACGTAGGATGTGGGAAGTCGCGTGCGTGCATGGGTCGATTCCCACGTGCCTTCAATGGACCCCGCTTGCTGTCATTTCAACGGGCCAGATTGGCCGAGAGGGGGCGGACGAGCCTCGCCCCCGCCCCTTTATAAAGAGGGGAGTGGGAGGAACGGTGCCTCAACCCGTTGTCATCTGCCTCTCCCCATTCCCGCTTCTTCCTTTCTTCTGCAATGGCGAGGGGGCGTAGCGACGCTTCATCAGTGGCGGCGAGGGTCTTGGCTCGATAACGCATCGCCCCTTCCAAGAGCTTGCAGTGGCGGAGCCAGTTGTGAGAGGGAGGGGGAGGGGATGAGGTCGAGGCCGCCATGGTGCTCGAGGGGGAGGAGGACGGGGCGGCAGATCGGCCTCGCCTCCGCCAGCGGCCCCTCCCCCGATGCAGGGCCACGTCGGGGACAACCCTCGCGAGTTCTTCATCAGGCTGCGCCGGCCGCCATGCCGCCGTCTTCGCATCTCGACTCCGTTTGCGCGGGAGATGGAGCTGGATCCACCGCCGGTGTTGCGGCTGCATATGAGGGGTTGCGGGAACAGCGGCATATGGGCCAACATCGACTTCCCCGCTCCTCACGTCATGTACCTCCGTCGAGGGTGGAAGACCTTCACGCGCGTCCATAGCTTGACGGAGGGGCTCACTCTCCATTTCAAATTAATGGAGAATGGCCTCCTCTCCGTCAAGATCTTCGGGCACTTCGGGACTCGCGTAAGGTGCTGCGTGGAGAGCTCCTCCGACGATGAAGATTCCTTCTCGAGCAAGGGTGACGAGGAGGACAGCGGCAGCGGCGACGAGGGGAGCGGGCGGCAGGATGACGGGTTCGACTAGGTGTCGGGCGCTGCTCTGGGCGGCACCGGCGACCCCATGATCCGTGTTGCCGGCTCCTTGAACTTCTTGGGGTCACCTCCTTGGGCGGCTGGCGTTGGGAGGCCGCGGAAGAGGAAGAGGGCGGGCGGCAAGGCCGTCAAGTCGGAGTACGCGGGCACCGACGCCTTCGTAGCGTATTGACAGTCCTACAGCCTCGTCTTCCAGCTCTTCTACCGTCATCATCATCACCAGCCTCCCTTTGGGGTGGCCACCGGGATGTTCTCCTGGTGCCTCCTGCTGCTCGTACTTCGCCTAGGCGGCCCTTTCGCCCTTTTGCCTTCTTGTTCCATTTCCTGGGGAGAGGGACAAGAAAGGGATTACGGGCACCTTATCTCCTTTTAATCCTGTAAGCCTTCGAGCCTTTGTTAGATTTAAAACTTGTAATCCCCTTGCTCATGTTTTTCATTCCGTATGAACTGTACTTGTACGGGGTGTTTTTAATGAAAAAGGATGTTTGCCGGGCCTTTCGTTCGCGGGTGAAACCCACAGCAAGGATCGAATCCTTGTTACCATCTAAAGTAAATGTTTTTTGCCCGGCAGCAGGCCCTGCCGTCCCCCCATTTGGCTCGACCATGCTCATGCTCTTGGCGGAGGCAGGGATGAGATGGGTTTAGGCTCTACGTTCTATTCCTTTGCCGCCACAGCTACGACCAACTTCAGACCCAGGAGATAAACCTTGGGCTCGGAAAGAGGGGAGCACGGTAGTTTGGATATAAAATGGGATTTCACGTACCCTAGTTCATAACGGAATGCATGATAGAGGATAAAAGACTTAGCTGGACCTGCAGCCCCCGGCAATCTGGGCTTGCCGCGGACAGACCCCTGTATTCGCAGCCCTCGGCAACCTTGGCTTGCCGGGGTCGGGGCACCGGTCCGTTCCGTTCTTCCAAACAGCTTGGCAGAAATACTTACATGCCTTGCGAACCAAAAGGGACAGGGAAGAAAAAGAAAGATGCATACTCGACCTCTAAGCTAGGGGTTAGTCGCTGCCAAGCACTATCAACCCTAACCGAGGAGGAGACTCGACCTAGCATGCATGCTATAACTTAGGGCGCCAGCGCTTCGTTTATTAGTGCTCAGGGTCTGCGCTGGCTTTGTACAAAGGGTTACATGCCTTGCCGGCAAGGCTTGTACAAAAGGGTGGCCTGCCAGGAGGCCCGGCAGCCACGCCTTATGGGTAAAACTTGCGAAGATGCTCGATGTTTCAGGAGTTGCTTACCTGAATGGCATCTTCGGTCTCCAAGCGGACTGCAGCGGGCCTGGTGACTCGTGTTACCCGATAAGGGCCTTCCCACTTTGGCGTCAACTTGTTGGAATTCTTGGCTGACTGAACATGCCGAAGAACAGGGTCGCCTTCCTCAAAGCTCTGGGCATGAACCTTGCGGCTATGGTAGTGGCGCAAGGCTTGTTGGTAGCGTGCTGCTCTCACAGCCACCCGGAGACGATCTTCCTCAAGGAGCGTTGCATCATCTTGCCGCAATTGCTCTTGCTCAAGCTCATCATAAGCGAGCACTCGAGGTGACCCGTATATGAGTTCTATGGGGAGAACTGCTTGAGCCACATCAACCTTGAGCAACCCACATAAGTTCAACTACATGATCAACACCACCAACCAAGGTATGTTATTCCATCTTAGAGAAGCTTTACTCCAAGACATGAGCTAAAGCAACTCGACAAGATGTGAATACATCAAGATGCTTGAACGAAAAATGGTAACCCCATTTTGAGCTTAAACGATGAGTATGACCTATGATCAAGTGATCTCACTTGACTCCTAAGTCAATATACTCTAACATAGGTGACTTTGTCGCCGACCATCTCTAGATGAAGTTCTCTTGTGTTCATCTCTGTGTTTTTGCATTTGTCTCATGCATATTTGTTTCCCCTTTCAAAAAAAAACTTCATCTAGATTTCTTTCTTTTCTTTTTGTTTGCTCTGCATTTTATGCATCCAATTCATTGCATATCATTTAGTTAATTACTTGCAAATCTGTGTGAGATCTTATTAGTCTAGTGAGCTGAGGTGACAAGTGTTTTCTCTGCGATGAACTCGGTTCCACCGATTAGTTATTTTCGGTCCAACCGAATTCTTTCGGTACAACCGAAGCATACAACTCGGTGCCACCGATTTCACCACAGGAAAAACAGTTTGCCACTTATTCTGTGTTTCGTCTGTTCCAGCTCCACTCAATGAATCTTGTCCTCTACAAGCATCACATTTTTACAAATGCTTTGTGTTGTGACTCAAGGATCAAACCCATTCACGACAAATTTGAGAAGCCCTTCTTGGAAATTGATGTCAAAGGGGGAGAGAGAGATCACATCAAAGCTTATCATTTAGAGAGAGATCACATCAGAGAATATCACTTCCACAGGGGGAGAGAGAGATCTCCAGGGGGAGAAAATACTCAAGTAGAAAGTATTTCTCAAGGATCCCAGATGCTTGGTGTTCAAGAGGAGAGATGCCACATGTCTTTTTGGGGGAAAGACATGTTCATATGTGCTTATTTGCATTAGTTTGCACTAGCTTTGTTCATTCATATTCTTCAGCTCTGATTTTCTGTTCCCTATCTTCTCCCAATATCCCATGCTAGATTCAGGGGGAGCAAGACATCTAAGGGAAAGAAATCATTTAAACTCATTGCATATCTTTACTCTTGGGGACATGTCTAATCCAATGTGGTACTTAGTACTCACTCTCTACATGTCATCCCAGTCTTGGTATTCTTGTGGTTTCTTCTGTTTGCCCTGGTTAGTGGATGTACCTGTGTTATCTAACCTTGTTTGTGCAGGTTCATTCCATCCTAAGCCAACTCAAGACTACAAGGTAAGTATATGCATCATAATCATGTGTATGAGGAATTCTTGCTGTTGTACATACTGTTTGCAAGAAGGACTCATGAGCATGAAGGTATTTTCTTTAATATTCTTTGCTCTGATGCATATGGCCAAGATACATGTAACACATTGCTTACTCTGCCATGGTTATGCTCTCACATGCTTCTATATTCTATATTTCACATGATTGCATACATGTAGGGGGAGCCTATGATTGCATACATGTAGGGGGAGCCTATTCTTTATATCTTTATCTAAAGCTTTGATGTATGTTGTCATCAATTACCAAAAAGGGGGAGATTGAAAGCACAAGTGCTCCCTAGGTGGTTTTGGTAATTAATGTCAACATATCTCTTGTTGGACTAACACTTTTATCTAGTATATTTCAGACAAGTTCAACAATGAAGTGGCATGGACTAAAGGATGTGGAACTCCTTCAAGATGCTAAGGACAAAGGATTGGCTAAATCTTCAAGCTCAAGACTCTTCATTTTACATTTTAGTGATCCAAGATCACATTGAGTCTATAGGAAAAGCCAATACTATCAAGGAGGGATGAGGTGTTGCTTATGAGCCTCTTGCTTCATGTGCTTAGTGATATGCTCAAAAACCCTCAACTACTTTCTCACATCCACATATGACCTAAACCTAAAGCCAAAATCGGTCACACCGATTCTTTCTATCCGGCGCCACCGAGTTCAGATGTCATAGCCACTGCCACAAACCCTAGGCAAATCGGTCTCACTGAGATGGGATTGTAATCTCTCTGTGTATGTCCATTATCAAAATCGGTCTTACCGAGTTTGATCAATCGGTCCTACAGAGATTACAGTGCAAACTCTCTGGTTAACTTATTACCAAAATTGGTCCCACCGAGTTTGAGTAATCGGTCCCACCGAGTTTGCCTGACCAACTCTCTGGTTAGCTAATTACCAAAATCAGTCTCACCGAGTTTGTGTAATCGGTCTCACCGAGATTACGTTATGCCCTAACCCTAACCATATCGGTCCTACCGAGTTGCATTTCGGTCCCACTGACAATCCTAACGGTCACTAGGTTTACTAATCGGTCTGACCAAGTTTGTTAATTCGGTCCCACCGAGATTGGTAAATTGTGTGTAACGGTTAGATTTTGTGTGGAGACTATATATACCCCTCCACCTCCTCTTCATTCGTGGAGAGAGCCATCAGAACAAACCTACACTTCCAACCTACCAGTTCTGAGAGAGAACTACCTACTCATGTGTTGAGGCCAAGATATTCCATTCCTACCATATGAATCTTGATCTCTAGCCTTCCCCAAGTTGCTTTCCACTCAAATCTTCTTTCCACCAGATCCAAATCATATGAGAGAGAGTTGAGTGTTGGGGAGACTATCATTTGAAGCACAAGAGCAAGGAGTTCATCATCAACGCACCATTTGTTACTTCTTGGAGAGTGGTGTCTCCTAGATTGGCTAGGTGTCACTTGGGAGCCTCCGACAAAGATTGTGGAGTTGAACCAAGGAGTTTGTAAGGGCAAGGAGATCGCCTACTTCGTGAAGATCTACCGCTAGTGAGGCAAGTCCTTTGTGGGCGACGGCCATGGTGGGATAGACAAGGTTTCTTCTTCGTGGACCCTTCTTGGGTGGAGCCCTCCGTGGACTCGCGCAACCGTTACCCTTCGTGGGTTGAAGTCTCCATCAACGTGGATGTACGATAGCACCACCTATCGGAACCACGCCAAAAACATCCGTGTCTCCAATTGCGTTTGAATCCTCCAAAACCCTTGCCTTTACATTCTTGGAAGTTGCATGCTTTACTTTCTGCTGCTCATATACTCTTTGCATGCTTGCTTGCTATGTGTTGTGAATGTTAAACTTGTGCCTAAACTCCACTTAAACTTAAATTTGCTAAAAACTGCAACTTTGGTACTTAGTGTCTAATCAACCCCTCTAGACACCTCTTCTCAAGGTCCTACAGATGGCAAGGACTAAAGGCATCTCTTCTGCCATGGGAACGACCGTCTCTACGGCCATGACCTGAGGTCCAGCCCGAGTCGGTTGTCCTGCGGCAGGATTGGCATCCACGGCAACATCTTCGCCAGCGGCTCCGGGGAGCTCGGTGGGGAAGTACTTGCCCGAGCCTAGCTTCCTCCGCTTGTTCTGCCCGGTTGACGGCTCAACGGACGATTAAGTTAACTGAAGCACGAAAGTACCTGGTTCCACAGGTAGCTTGAGGGCAGCACGCTTTGACAGGTAGTCAGTGATGTCGTTCTCCGTCCGAGGGACATGCTCCACTTGTATACCATCAAAGCGCTCTTCCAATTTCCTCACCTCATCCACGTAAGCTTCCATCAACGGGCTTTGATAATCTTTGTTGACCTGCGTGACAATGAGTTGCGAGTCGCCCCTGACGATGAGCTTCTTGACTCCAAGGTCCGCCACGATCCTGAGACCGGCAAGCAAACCCTCGTACTCGGCGGTGTTGTTGGTTGACATCTCCTGGGGAAAGTGCATTTGGATGACGTACTTGAGGTGCTATCCGGTGGGTGCGACAAGCAGCACACCAGCAACGGCACCTTGCAGCGAAAAGGCCCCATCAAAGTACATGATCCAGTTACCGCTTGTTTCCTCCCCGGAGAGAGTGGTCTCCTGTACCTCTTCTTCAGGCGTTGAGGTCCATTCTACAACAAACTCCGCCAAGACTCTTCTCTGGATCGTTGAGGTACTTCCAAACTTTAGACCAAAACTTGACAGCTCCAGGGCCCACTCCACGATCCTTCCTGTTGCATCTGGGTTATGCAGTATCCGTTGCGACAGAAGGCGGGTTAGCACGGTGATCTCATGCGCTTGGAAGTAGTGGCACAACTTCCTCGAGGCCATGAGGAGGCCGAAGAGCAATTTTTGCACACCTGAATACCTCGACCTAGCTCCCTGCAAGAGGGAGCTGACAAAGTAAACCGGGTGCTGCACCATCTTCTTCCTTTGTGCCACTTCACATGGCTGTGCGGGTCCTTTCATGCTGGCACTAGTCTTGCCGGGACCGGGCCCTGCCGGGGACTCAGTCTTGCCGGGACCGAGCCCTGCCAGGGAGGGTTCTGGCCCGCCAACCGTTGACTCTGCCGCTGCTGCTGTCTCCTTGTCGACCTCTCTCTGCGCCACCAGTGCGGCGCTAACCACTTGGTTTGTTGCCGCTAGATATAGCAGCAACGGTTCTTGCGGTTTAGGCGCAACCAGTACCGGGGCAGAGGAGAGGTACTTCTTCAAGTCTTGCAACGCCGCCTCGGCCTCTGGGGTCCACTCCACTGGGCCCGTCTTCTTTAAGATCTTGAAAAAGGGGAGGGCACGCTCCGCAGATTTGGAGATGAATCTGCTCATGGCAGCAACACAACCAGTGAGCCGGCGCACGTCTCTGATCCGTTTGGGTTCCTCAATCTGTTCGATGGCCCTAATCTTGTCTGGGTTTGCTTCAATCTCGCGCTGCGACACAAAGAACCCAAGAAGCTTGCCGGATGGGACACCGAAGACACACTTCTCAGGGTTCAATTTGAGGTTGATCTTGCGTAGGTTCCCAAATGTTTCCTCCAGATCCCGTACAAGTGTTGCCTTGTCCTTGGTTTTGACCACTATGTCATCCATATAAGCTTCCATATTTCTATGTAGCTGGGGTTCAAAACCAATTTGGACTGCTCTTGCAAAGGTTGAGCCAGCACTCTTCAACCCGAAAGGCATCCGTAAAAAGCAATATGTACCACATGGGGTGATGAATGTTGTCTTTTCCTCGTCTTATTTTGTCATGAAGATCTGGTGGTATCCTGAGTAGGCATCAAGGAATGATAACGGGTCACACCCAGCCGTGGAGTCAACAATCTGGTCGATGCGCAGTAACGGGAAGGGATCCTTTGGACAAGCCTTATTGATGTCTGTGTAATCAATACATAGCCTCCACTTCCCATTTGCCTTGCGCACCACTACTGGATTGGCCAACCACGTCGGATGGAGTACTCCTCTTACCAAGCTTGCCGCCTCTAGCTTTCTAATTTCCTCCGTGATGAACTCTTGCCTCTCCAGAGCTTGCTTCCTGACCTTCTGCTTGACGGGCCGCGCATGAGGACAGACAGCAAGATGGTGCTCGATCTCCTCCCTGGGAACGCCGGGGATGTCGGAGGCTTGCCATGCAAACACATCGACATTCGCTCGCAGGAAGGTGATGAGCTCGCTTTCCTATTTGCCGTCGAGGGTGGAGCTTATGGTAAAAGCTCCCCCCGTTCCGTCCTCCTTGACGAGCACTTTCTTGGTCTCTGGTGGTGTAGCTCTGGACTTCTTGCTCTTGCCGGCGGAGCTCTCTGGCACGTCCTCAACGGGAGCGCAACACCCCGAAGAGGTGCGCTTTTCGGAGTGGGTGCGAGGGGTCTTGCCGGTCTTCTTCTCTCTCGGGGCTCCGTCGGCAGGAGCAAGTGCCTTAGCGGCAGCTGCTGCAACTGCTTCCCGGTAGAGTTGATCGGCGCAAATCAATGCATCTTTCTTGTCGGAGGGGACGGTGATGATGTTCATCGGCCCGAGCATCTTCAACATGTTGTAGGCATAATGTGAAGCCGCCATGAACTTGGCTAGTGCCGGGCGGTTGAGGATCCCGTTGTAAGGCAAGGGGATCTCGGCTACATCAAAAACGATCCTTCTCATCTTGTGATTCAGCTCGCCTCCGAATGTCACGGGCAACGTGACTTTTCCCTTTAGCTGGCTCCTCCCCGGGTTAACCCCTTGGAACGTGCCCGTCTCCTCGAGGTCTCCATCAGGGATCTGCAGCCTTTTAACCACAACAGGCGAGATCAAGTTCAGGCGGCCCCCGCCGTCAACCAACATCTTCATCACCTTGAGGTTGCGGATTGTTGATGAAACCAACAATGGCAAGCACCCGACCGCTGTAGTGCGGTCAGGGTGGTCCTCGCTGTCGAAGATGATGGTCGTGCTGGACCATTTCAGTGGCTTCCGTGCGTCCAATGATGGCTCCACTGCCGTGATCTCACGCGCCCACTGCTTGAGTTGGCGGTGGGAAGTATGCAGCGAGGCGCCACCATCGACGCACATGGCCTCTATGGCTTTCTGAAACTCATGGTCACCGGACTCGTCGTCCTCGTCGTGATCATCGTCTTCCTGCTTCTTGTCGCAGCCCCGGCGGCCTCCTTGGACGCCATGTTTCTTGCCGGATCCCTCAGCACCATCTTGGCCTTTCTGCTTGTCCTGCCGCTCATACTCGGCTTTCTACTTCTCAGCGAGCAGCTCTACCTGCCGACAGTTTTGGAGGTCATGGCCCTTGGTGCGGTGGATCTTGCAGTACTGCTTGTCGGAGCCTCCTGGCTTGTCGGCAGCCGCCAAGGCCCGGCAAGCGGCACACCCGGCAACCTCCTTGCCTGGGTCGCTCTCCTTGTCTTGTTGGTGGCGCCGGTGTCGTCGGATCCCTCGACGGCAAGCACGGCCTTGACCTTGCGTTTCCTGTTACGACGCCAGCCCTTCTTTTCTAGGGTGGCGGTGTCGCCAGTGGAGTCGGTTTCCGCACCGACATCTTCGCCGAGGTACTTCCTTCCCTCTTCAGCACGAGCGCATCGATCGGCAAGGACATAAAGCTCGGCCACATCCTTGACCTTATTCATCGCCAGCTCTTCGTGCATCTTGCGGTTGCGCACATTCTGGTGGAATGCACTGATCACAGCGGCGGGATGAACATCGGGGATGTTGTACTGCACCCGACAGAACCTTTGGATGTACTTGCGCAAGTTTTCACCTTCCTTCTAGGGCATGATGTGTAAGTCACTCGCCTGGCCATGAGCTTGGTGACTGTCGGTGTCAAAACCGGCGGATCTCCGGTAGGGGGTCCCGAACTGTGCGTCTAGGCGGATGGTAACAGGAGACGAGGGACACGATGATTTTACCCAGGTTCGGGCCCTCTTGATGGAGGTAAAACCCTACGTCCTGCTTGATTAATATTGATGATGTGGGTTACAAGAGTTGATCTACCACGAGATCAAGGAGGCTAAACCCTAGAAGCTAGCCTATGGTATGATTGTTGTTCGTCCTATGGACTAAAGCCATCCGGTTTATATAGACACCGGAGAGGGCTAGGGTTACACAGAGTCGGTTACAAAGGTAGGAGATCTACATATCCTATCGCCAAGCTTGCCTTCCACGCCAAGGAAAGTCCCATCCGGACACGGGACGAAGTCTTCAATCTTGTATCTTCATAGTCTTGGAGTCCGGCCGATGATGATAGTTCGTCTATCCGAACACCCCCTAGTCCGGGACTCCCTCAGTAGCCCCTGAACCAGGCTTCAATGATGACGAGTCCGACGCGCATATTGTCTTTGGCATTGCAAGGCGGGTTCTTCTTCATGCTCCATGTGTTTGCCGGATAGTGTCCGGTTGCTTCATAAATGCTGTGCTCCTTGGCTTCCGCGTCCAATAATGGTCTTCTTCCACGTGTCGCACGAATGCGAAAAGCCAGTGTATTTTTATGTTTTACCCCCTAGCTGCGCAAATAAGCTGCCTATAAGGGAGGCGAGGATCCAGATCCAAATCACATCATCCTCCTTCCGCAAGCACCCACCGAGGCGCATCTGACACCAAACCCATTCCAACATGGACAGTCGACGCGGCTCCTCTTCTCGCGCTCCCAGCCCTAAGCTAGGAGATTGGAGGAGATGCCCAGTCCCGCACAGCGAGTTTGTGACGCTCCAAGCAGAGGGATATCTTCCCCCGGCCTTCATGGTTCCAGTTCGAGCCGGACTAGCCACCTACAAAGGTGGGAAGCAGGCGGAGAGCGTCCCCAGTCCCTCCAAAGGAGAGCGGGTGTGCTTCGTCTCCTACTTAATAAGGGGACTCGGATTTCCTATACATCCGTTTCTCCGGGGGCTCCTGGAGTTCTATGGACTCCAGCTTCATCACCTTACACCTGCCTCCATTTTGCACATCGCGGGCTTCGTAGCTCTGTATGAGCTGTTCTTGGGCATTGAGCCCCATTTTACGCTGTGGAAGAGGCTGTTTTGCCTCATACCCCGTTCTCACGGGGGGTCGATATATCAAGTGGGCGGAGCCGAAATGTGGCGCATCGCCAGGACCGGATACCTGTCCGGGACCCCGAAGAAGGCGTCCGAAGATTGGCCTTCGGAGTGGTTTTACATGGAGGACGCTCCGCTGCCGGATCCAGTCCGGATCGGCCTTCCGGTGTTCAGCAACGCTCTCCTGAAGAAACGCCTAAGTTGGCGCCCATGGAGCCCTCGACGAGAAGATGATAGTAGCGTCCATTACTTGATGGGCCGGATACGGCTGCTAGCCCATTTCGGATTAACCATGATCGGAGTCATGGCCACATGCATTATGCGTGGGGTGCAACCACTCCAATATAGGGGCCACCCCATGTGGGACTTCAACGGAGACGACGACACCACCCGTCACGGCCTCAAGGGACCTGGCTCGACCGACGATCTGGTGAAGATCCTGTCCGGCTTGTACAAGGGGGAGAAGAGGACTTCCTCCGCATGAATCCTCTGAACGGATTTTCCATGAGCAACCCTCGGAGCTGGGTAAGCGGTCGCATGCATATCTGAACCGCGCCTTTAAAGGCAATTGTCTTATTGTATGATTTTGACACAGGAACTACGTCGGGATGTGGAGGGCATAAAAAGCCCAACCCCACAACCCGAAGACCCAGAAAGGCTCCTCGATCCGGCCTCCGAAGAGGATCCGGACTTAGCGGTGGAACTGATCGATGGGGTGTACCACCAGCTCAGCATAGATAATGCTTTAGTCGCCATTATGGCTGACTACCCCGGTTTGTGTCCGGCTTCCCCGGTGAGTACGACCGAAGTCCTGTCGCCGTTACTTCTTTAATGCTTAGTTCTGACCACCGTGCTCCAATGGTGTTTGGCAGGAAGCGCCTTTACGGCAGGAAGTCGAGCCCACAGCGACCGGCCAACAAGGGTCAGGCCGGCCCAGCAGGCGGAAGAGGAGTGCAACGCGAACTGAAACATCGCCGCAACGGTACGGAGCACCGCTATTTTTTAAGGGAAGGATTCCCAGGAGGTATATTAATGCTCATAACCTTTCCAGAAAGAGCGCTCGCCGGACAGTGTCCGGAGAGGTTGCCAATCAAGCCTCCGCCAGCCATGCTCCAACGCACGGCCCGGAAGGGGAGGCGAATACAAGGCATGAGTCGGACGCTCCTCCAAGGGAGGATGCCGACAGGCTGTCCGCCACCCGGTCTGAGGTGAAGAGCGCCATGAATCACAGGCGTCGCCGGACAGTTCTTCGTGACGCGTGTTTCTCCCCGGATGCGTTAAATGCCTTTGATGCGGGAAACGCGCACCTCCGTGCCGCTCAAGATGGGTTAACCAGAGCCACGGAGCAGTATGTGAAAGACATACATGTAAGTAATTTTAATAGTTATATATGCCAGTAGCCCCCGAGACTTAAAATGGTTAAAATAACTGATTTAAGGATCAATTTTTATGCAGGATCTTACGGAGAAGAATACCCATCTGTCCCAGGAGCTCCAAGAGTGCAAGGCCCAACTTGAGGCCGCACTGGCCGCCACAGGGGGAGCCACAGAGACCCCCGCTGGTAAGACGTACTTTGAAAAGATAATTAATTAACAAAGTGTGGTGTGAATCTGACAAAAATATTGCAGAGGGCGCCGGACTAGATCCGGACAAGCTACAGCTACTGCGTCAGCTAAAGGATGGCGAGAGGGTGCTTATGAAGGTGCAGCAGGAGAGAAACAAGCTCCAAGATGCCCACACCCAGCTAGGAGAAGAGCTGAAAGGTTTTCGGGCCCAGCTGTCTGGCTCCTTGAAGGAGAATCAGCGACTTCGTCGCGGCATTTATACTAAGTGCCTGAGCAAATTCCTTTGAAAAGAAGAATTCGGCGAGGAAGTCGTTTGACAGAAATATGTCTTTAGGTGTGCTCACAGGTCGCCCTGTGGAGGAAAAGCCTGTGTCAACAAGTGACCAACTTCCCGAGCTGGCGCAATTGTTCGAACATGTTTGGCAGGCGATGAGTGGCGTCATTCAGGCTTT
Source organism: Triticum aestivum (assembly GCF_018294505.1). Taxonomy (NCBI): domain Eukaryota; kingdom Viridiplantae; phylum Streptophyta; class Magnoliopsida; order Poales; family Poaceae; genus Triticum; species Triticum aestivum. The sequence continues at coordinate 585,323,608 of NC_057810.1, forward strand.
ATGGCCATCCGTCTCCCTATCCGAGGGCCTTGGTGAGCTTGCTGAGAAGCTCCAGGGAGCACGGCGACGCCTCCGTTTGTGGAAGATATCGGCTTGCCGTCAGGGCGGCAGGGAGGCCTGGGCCATGGTGAAGACGCGCTACCCGAAGGCTGACCCAAACCACATGGCCGAGGTCGGACCTGCGGGGCCTGATGGGAAGGAGATCCTTGTGAGCTTGATGTATGGCCAAGTAGAACTGGCTGCGAAATATTCCCAACAGGACTGTAAATCAGACATCCTGCTAGATGGGATTGAGGAGGAGTACAATCAGTCGGTTTGACGATTGAATTTGAAGTGACATGTAAGATGCCTTCTAGCCGGATTGTAGATTGTTTGTCTTTGCGGACCGTTTCGCTTCAACCTCGGGACCCAACAGTCCGGAGTGTGTCCGAATACCCCTACGGTTATAAAAGAACTGGGGCATGCATGGAGACAAGGCGTCAGGGTCATAATTGCTTTATCAGAAAAGTGCCCACTAGTTATGTTATATTACATGGTTAGTAAGAAACATCTTCCAAGGAGAATAGTTCCGTTAACGGTTCCTTTCCCTGGGAGGCATGCCCTAAGGTGCAATGCCGGACTGCGAAAATAGCAGAAAAAGCATCTGGGAGCTTATAAATAAGTAAGTAATAAATCATATTTCAAGTCACCGACCGAATATTCTCTGAAGAACGCTAGCTTTCGGCTTCACCCAGTCTGAGGTACACATCCGGCTGACCCGGCAGTAACAATCGCAGATGTGCTCCCTTTACCTCCTAGCCGAACAATCGGGAACGTAGGGGTAAGCACAGGAGCTAGGCAACCCAGCTTGGCCAAAACTTAAGTCATATCGATGCATATAATGGTGAATAAAAGGTACATGCGGAAGTATGACACATGTATTGGGCGTGAAGCCCATATTAATAAGCTTCTGGTAAAGAAGCCCCCAGGTATAATGAGTGCTAGGAGCACATCAAGTGTGTGCGAACAAAGCACAAATCAGCCTATAAAAGGTAATGAAAAAAAAGTGGGAAGAAGGAGGGGGACAAGAGACAGTAAAAAATATAAAAAGGTGGACGGGGGAGTGAGACGAACTCTGAGTCCGGTGTTTAGGCGTAGAATCTTCGGAGACGGGCTGCGTTCCATGGGTTCGGCTCGAGTCGGTTGTCAGATGCTTTACGTAGACGGTATGCTCCGCCGGTCAGGACTTGGTCAATGATGAAGGGACCTTCCCACTTGGGCTTAAGTTTGTCCTTTTTCTTGTCCGGCAGGCGTAGAACGAGTTCGCCGACATTGTAAGTTTTGGCCCGTACTTCTCTGCTTTGATATCTTCGAGCCTGTTGCTGATAGAATGCGGAACGAGCCTTTGCCACGTCCCGCTCCTCCTCTAAGGCGTCCAAACTGTCCTGCCGATCCAACTCGGCTTCTCTTTCTTCGTACATGCGCACACGAGGTGAGTCATGAATTATATCGCAAGGCAGAACTGCCTCTGCGCCGTACACCATGAAAAATGGTGTGAATCCAGTAGTTCGGTTTGGCGTGGTCCGCAGCCCCCAGAGTACGGAGTCGAGCTCCTCTACCCAGTGCGTGTTAGATTCCTTGAGGGACCGCACTAGTCTGGGTTTGATGCCGCTCATGATTAGACCATTTGCTCGCTCGACTTGACCGTTAGTTTGGGGGTGATAGACTGAAGCGTAATCGAGCTTGATGCCCATGTTTTTGCACCAGAGTTTAACCTCGTCGGCAGTGAAGTTCGTGCCGTTATCAGTGATGATGCTGTGGGGGACGCCAAAACGGTGTACTACCCCGGATAGGAAGTCTATCACCGGTCCGGATTCTGCCGTTTTAACCGGCTTGGCCTCAATCCATTTGGTGAATTTGTCCACCATGACCAATAAGTATTTGTGCTTGTGGGTTCCCCCTTTAAGGGGTCCAACCATGTCAAGCCCCCAGACCGCGAACGGCCAGGTAATGGGTATAGTTTTGAGGGCGGTGGGTGGCATGTGGCTCTGATTAGCAAAGAGCTGGCAACCGACGCATCGTTGGACTAAGTCCTGAGCATCCGCCCGGGCTGTCGGCCAATAAAATCCTGTACGGAAGGCCTTGCCTACGAGTGCCCGGGCTGCAGCGTGGTGCCCGCCGAGTCCGGCGTGAATTTCAGCCAGGAGATTCCGCCCCTCCTCTTCGGAGATACACCTTTGAAGGACTCCGGTTGTGCTTTTCTTATAAAGTTCTCCCTCATGGACCTTGTAGGCTTTAGATCGCCGAACTATGCAGCGGGCCTCATTTTGGTCTTCGGGAAGTTCCTGCCGAATTAAGTAGGCTAGGAATGGTTCTGTCCACGGGGCAATTACTGCCATTATTTTGTGAGCTGAAGGTGTTATTTCATCGGCTGAGCCGCCAATTGTGTCAGAATGGTCTGAGTTCGGTGATGCAGCTGGCTCCGGATTGTGATTTCCGGACTCCTCTTACCATAACACGGATGGCTTGAAGAGCCGTTCCAGGAAGATGTTTGGAGGGACGGCGTCTCGTTTCGCGCCGATGCGTGCTAACACGTCTGCTGCCTGGTTATTATCCCGAGCTACATGGTGGAATTCGAGTCCTTCGAACCGAGCTGACATTTTTAGAATGGCGTTGCGGTAGGCTGCCATTTTTGGATCTTTGGCATCAAAGTCTCCATTTACTTGGGATATTGCGAGGTTTGAATCCCCGCGCACCTCTAGGCGTTGAATGCCCATGGAGATTGCCATCCGGAGGCCATGTAGAAGGGCCTCGTATTCGGCTGCGTTATTGGAGTCCATGTACATTATTTGAAGTACGTATTGGATTGTGTCTCCAGTTGGGGACGTCAGGACGACGCCAGCCCCCAAGCCAGCCAACATTTTGGATCCGTCGAAATGCATGATCCAATTGGAGTATGCGCCGTACTCTTTAGGGAGTTCGGCTTCGGTCCATTCGGCGACGAAGTCGGCCAGAACCTGCGATTTTATAGCTCGCCGTGGTTTATAGGTTATGTCAAATGGTAAGAGCTCAATAGCCCATTTTGCAATCCTGCCCGTTGCGTCGCGATTGTTTATAATATCGTTGAGAGGTACTTCGGAGGCCACCGTTATGGAACACTCTTGAAAGTAGTGTCGCAGCTTCCGGGATGCCATGAACACCGCATATGCTATCTTTTGATAATGTGGGTACCGGGACTTGCATGGAGTTAGAACAGTGGATACGTAGTACACTGGTTTTTGAAGAGGGAATCTGTGCCCTTCTGTCTCTCGCTCGACGACGAGTACCGCGCTGACAACTTGATGTGTTGCTGCGATATATAATAACATAGGTTCGCCCAGGTTGGGCGCGGCCAGGACCGGATTTGTTGCCAGTATGGCCTTTATTTCTTCGAGTCCGGCTGTGGCAGCATCCGTCCATTCGAAATGTTCGGTGCGCCGGAGGAGGCGGTAGAGGGGCAGAGCCTTTTCTCCCAAACGGGAGATGAAGCGGCTTAAGGCCGCTACGCATCCGGTTAGTTTTTGTATTTGCTTGAGGTCTTTTGGAATATCCAATTGTGACAGAGCTCGGATTTTGGCCGGGTTTGCTTCAATTCCTCTACCGGATACGATGAAGCCCAAGAGCTTTCCGGCTGGTACGCCGAAGACGCATTTTTCCGGATTGAGCTTAATGTCATATGCTCGGAGGTTGTCGAATGTCACCCTCAAGTCTTCTACTAGAGTTTCGACGTGTTTGGTCTTGACGACCACATCGTCTACGTATGCCTCTACTGTTTTGCCTATCTGGGTAGCCAGACATGTTTGAATCATGCGCTGATATGTTGCGCCGGCGTTTTTGAGTCCGAAGGGCATTGTGTTGAAGCAGAATGGCCCATATGGAGTAATGAATGCCGTTGCGGCCTGGTCTTTCTCCGCCATCTTGATTTGATGGTATCCGGAGTATGCGTCGAGGAAGCACAATGAATCGTGCCCTGCGGTAGCATCGATGATTTGGTCGATGCGAGGGAGGGGGAAAGGGTCCTTTGGACAGGCCTTGTTAAGGTCTTTAAAATCGACGCAGAGGCGCCAGGATTTGTCCTTTTTTGGTACCATTACTAGATTGGCTAGCCAGTCCGGATGTTTTATATCTCTGATGAATCCGGCTTCTAAGAGTTTGGCTAGCTCTTCTCCCATTGCCTGTCTTTTGGGTTCGGAAAATCGCCGAAGAGCTTGTTTGACCGGCTTGAATCCTTTTAGGATGTTTAGGCTGTGCTCTGCCAGCCTGCGTGGGATTCCTGGCATGTCTGAAGGGTGCCAGGCAAAAATGTCCCAATTTTCCCGAAGGAATTCTCGTAGTGCGGCTTCGACATCAGGACTTAATTGTGCCCCAATGGAGGCCGTCTTTGTGGGGTCCGTTGGATGGACCTGAAATTTGACTATTTCGTCTGCTGGTTTAAAAGAGGTGGACTTGGACCTCTTATCGAGTATCACATCGTCCCTATCCACCGTGGAGCGCAGCGTAGTTAGTTCCTCTGCCGCTAGGGCTTCGGACAATGCCTCTAGGGCCAGTGCGGCTGTCTTATTTTCAGCGCGGAGTGCTGTATCTGGATCGCTGGCAAGAGTGATTATCCCATTGGGTCCGGGCATTTTGAGCTTCATGTACCCGTAGTGGGGTATAGCTTGGAAGATTGTGAATGCCTCTCGCCCTAACAAAGCGTGATATCCGCTGCCGAATGGGGCCACTTGGAACGTGACCTCCTCGGACCTGTAATTGTCCGGTGAGCCGAACACTACATCTAGTGTGATTTTTCCTGTGCAGCGTACTTCTCGACTAGGGATTATCCCTCTGAAGGTTGTGCTGCTTCGCTCGATGCGGCTCCAGTCAATATCCATTTTTTGAAGGGTTTCCTCGTAGATGAGGTTTAATCCGCTGCCGCCATCCATGAGTACCTTGGTAAGGCGAAAGCCGTCCACTATCGGACTGAGGACCAATGCGGCTGGTGCTCTAGCTGTTCGGAATTTAGGTTCGTCGCTGGCGTTGAAGGTGATAGCCGTGTTACTCCATGGATTTGCTGTTGCTACTTGGTAGACTTCGGCGAGGCCGCGGATTGTTCGTTTTCGCATGTTATTTGATGCGAAAGTCTCGAAGACTGTTAATACCGTACCGGTACTGCTGGGCTGTTTGCCCGGGGCTAAAAAGCCTTCGCCACTTTTGGCCACCTGCCGTAGTATCCAACATGCTCGAAGGCTGTGTGTTGGAGTGGCGCCCTCCGTACTGTGGATTTTGCAGGGTCCGTTGAGCCAGCCCTCCAGTACGGTTCCATGCCCTTTAGGGGGTCTTTGCTTTTTGGTTTTTAACCCAGGTGCTTGAGTATGGCGCACCCTTTTACTTCGGACTAGGGTTGTGGTCAAGGCCGGACTGTCCCAAAACCTAGTTTCGGTGTTCCTGGCACTCTCTACCGCACAGTATTTTTGTACGATAGTCGCTAGGTCGATGAAGCGTGTAACTTCGCGACGACTTATGGCGTTCATGATTCCCTTGTCCGTGCAATTGTTGCAGAAAATTGAAATCGCGCTTTCTTCGCAGCAGTCCTTTATCCTGTTCATAACCAGGAGGAATCTGGCCCAGTAATGATGTACTGTTTCATCGGGCTCTTGCCGTATTCGAGATAGATCGCTTATGTTTGGGTGGGCGGGTGGAATCAAGTTCGGAACCCCGCCCGATCTGAGGCTCAAAGGCCAAGAAGTTTCCGGATTTGGAAGCTTGACTTGCTGGATGCTTTCCAACGAATCTAGTCCGATGCCTGACTCTAAGTTCAGTATTTGATTAGCGTCCGTCCCTTCGCGGGAATCCGGCTTGGAGGGATCGGGAATCCGGACATAGTTGGTTTTCAACGTAGAAGAAGGGTTGCCGCATTGTTCCTCTACCACGACAACGTGGTGGGTGGCCTGAGGAGAGTTAATCTCTCTCAGATCGGGTTTAAGCCCAATCTGATCGTAGTCTGTGGCGACTCCCAGGGCGGCGATGCGATCCAAGAGCTCGTTTACAGAGGAGAGCTCAATCGGATCTAACTGCTCGGCGAATTCCGGGCTGACGTGAAGATCGCTTTTGATGACCTGAGAGGTCATCGTCGGAGCGGTGGCCGAACAGGCGGTCATAAGAAAACCACCTAGCCGGACAGTTTGGCCGGCGGCCAAAGCTCTCTTGACGACGGTACCGTCTTTAAAGACGGGAGAAGGCATCCTTCCTGATCGCGACGACACAGAGGAACTCTCAATGAAAGCACCAATGTCGGTGTCAAAACCGGCGGATCTCGGGTAGGGGGTCCCGAACTGTGCGTCTAGGCGGATGGTAACAGGAGACGAGGGACACGATGTTTTTACCCAGGTTCGGGCCCTCTTGATGGAGGTAAAACCCTACGTCCTGCTTGATTAATATTGATGATGTGGGTTACAAGAGTAGATCTACCACGAGATCAAGGAGGCTAAACCCTAGAAGCTAGCCTATGGTATGATTGTTGTTCGTCCTATGGACTAAAGCCATCCGGTTTATATAGACACCGGAGAGGGCTAGGGTTACACAGAGTCGGTTACAAAGGTAGGAGATCTACATATCCGTATCGCCAAGCTTGCCTTCCACGCCAAGGAAAGTCCCATCCGAACACGGGATGAAGCCTTCAATCTTGTATCTTCATAGTCTTGGAGTCCGGCCGATGATGATAGTTCGGCTATCCGGACACCCCCTAGTCCGGGACTCCCTCAGTGACCTCCAGTAAAGGCGCCAACAAACTCATGGCACAGATCCTCCCAAGAAGAGATGGAATCCACTGGCAAGTGCATCAACCATGACATAACATTCGGCTTGAGTGCCAGCGGGAAGTAATTGGCAAGCACCTTATCATCGCGGGCCCCAACAGCTTGCATCGCGATGGTGTAGATGCTGAGGAACTCTGACGGGTGAGTCTTGCTGTTGTACTTCTCGCCAACGTCGGGCTTGAATGTACGGTGGGAGGGCCACTGGAACTACCACAACTCACGGGTGAAAGCCGGACAACCCACCTCATAGGGTAGGCTGCCATAGCTGGGTGGTCCATAGTGGGCCCTGCCCGCCTGTCCGATTGGTGGCGCGTTGTCACATCAGCGCTCGATGGTAGTTCGAGCATCCTCATGAACCTGCTCCCGAAGGACTTGGCGTTGATCGCGGTTGGTCCGCGGGTCAGACGACGCGATGGAGATATCATCACGAGCATCGTCGCGACGGACCGACGCTCGGGGTGGCCGGGACGGAGGAGGGGAGTGCACCATGTCCGCGTCGCCTCCGGCACGGCCTCCACTGGCATGCGGTGCCCGGCGGAGCGACGACCTACGGGTCCTGCCGTCCGCAACTCATCGTTGTTGGCGATGCCGACGAGGCCCGGACGGTGGCCCTCCATTCGTTGAGCTTCTCCGCAGCGGGAGGAAAATCGAGGAGCAGCTGCGCGCGCTAGGGCTTCTGCTGGCGTGGGTGGCGGCGAAATCTGGGTGGACCGTGATGCGCCTCGACTTCTAACCACGTTAGAAGGAGCTGCATCATGGCCCCGTGGCCGTTTGCCACTGTCGTCAGCACCTTGGTGCGTGTGCTGTCCCTCCTCATCATGTGGTGGGTGCACGTGACTCTTCCCAGGGCGGCGCGCAGGGTCACCGACAGGGTGACGCTGCTCATCACGCACAACCTGAGAAGAGCACGCCGTGGGCACCGGCGTTGGCGTCTTGGAGGTCGCCGTGCCGCCATCTGGCGGGAGGGCCCCGCGCCGCCTGCGGGGGCCCCGACTCCGTCTCTAGAGCCCATGACTGGTGGCTCGTTGCCAGGCGCGCGAACGACGCCACTCACCGGGGCTGGACCGCCAGGAGGATGTGGGTGTTTGCGGGCCGCGCCACGGGTTCTCTTCGCAACTGGTCCGCACCGGTACTGGCAATCCAGTTCCGGACGAACCGATCACCATGGTCGTCTTCTTCTTAGGGGCCATGGCGATGAAGAACAGCTAGGTCATCTGCTAGACCAGATTCTCACAATTGCGCCCCCTACCTGGCGCGCCAAAGATGTCAGTGGGAAACGACACTTGTGGGATCACTGGAATCCCTACTACGGTTGCGGGGTGCGGGATCGTGAGGAGAGCGGGACTAGAAGACAACACAAAGGGGATTTACCCAGGTTTGGGCTCCAAAGATGCGTAAAACCCTACGATCCTGCTTTGGTGGATGTATTTAGTGTTCTTGAGCTCTTGAACTAGCTCTGGGTGTTGCCAGGTTCGAAAGAGCCAAATCCTTCTCCAGTGCGCCATGGGCCTCCTTTTATAGGCGAAAGGGGCTACCACAGTGGCACACAGGAGGTGCAAAGTGCTACAGCGATGTGAGCTTATCGCTGGTATTACAGGATAAAGCACATTTAATGCGAGGCTTAGGTGTCCCTTCACTTTATCGGGGACGGGAGCGAGGCCCGTCCCGTCCGTCGCTGCTCCTCCTCGCTTCGACACGCGCCCTGGCCAGTGATGCATCTGGTGCCATGTAGGTAGGCAAGCAGCTGAGGTGGCGCGGTGGTGGAGCCTCCATGAAGATTTGCATGCCGCCACATGGGTGCGTGCTGAGTTGGCCTGGAAGCTGCATGCTGCCACATAGGTGCCTGCCCAACTGGTTGGGCTGGCAGCTGCATGCGAGTGGCGGCGCCGAGTTGGTTTGTGCGGGCCTGGCAGTGGCCCTGCTGCCGCCTCTGGCAAGGGTCTTGTCGGGTGGCCCGGCAAGGGTCTTGCGGGGTGGCCCGGCAAGGGTCCTGCCGCGGCGCGCTGGCGTCCCCGGCAAGGGTCTTGCCGGGGGTCTTGTGGATTCCTTCCGTAAGAATCTTGGTGAGGATTGTTGCTTCCCAGTCCTCATCTGATCTTGAGCATTCTATGTCTTCACAAAGATCTGCATGCCACCATGGAGGTGCCTCCCAAGCCCTGGTCCAACATGGTTGTTGAAGATCGTGGCTCGAGGGTGGCCCGCTCCACCGGTGTGGGTGAGCTGCCCCGGCAAGGGGCTTGCCGGGGCCGCGGAGGCTGCCCCCGGCAAGGGCCATACCGGAGAAACCTGCTTCGCCCATCTGCACTTTGTGGCCTTGGTCCTCGATGTTTTCTTGTTCGTCTTGTGCCTCCGGCTTCTCTCTGGCTTCCCTTTCCTGCCATGTTATGCGTGGCTGTGGTGGGTGGCTCTGACTGCCCGTGCACAAGTAAAAGGGGTCAAAGGTAGAGCCCCTACTTTTGTATGCTGACAACATCGGACCCAATTCCGTGTCTAACATTTGCAATTTCCAAGTGTTCAGTGAAGTATATCTTGGAGAAGAACCCAACATACTACTCTTTAGGGAGTTATTTTACTTGAACCGCCAGAACAAGTGTGCCAACGGCCAAAGCTTGGAACTTGGTGGTGTCTCAATCCAACGTCGGAGAGACGTAATTTTTCCTTATGCCAACCCACCGAGTCATCCCAAAGACTGGAATTAGACTTGGTTCTATTGTCAAGACACTTACCCGGCTGATGAAAATCCTCTGCCCGGCTTTCGTGCTCTTCGTCTGGAATCCAAACATCTGCTTCCTGACATGATAACAACCACCGAACGCAAGACGCTCGCCCCCACCCTGGCTAAGATCAAGGCTCTTCTGGGGAACAAGCTGAATGGCATCGATTTAGTCCGGGTTTGGCTCGCGTTGCAGGTTATTCCATTGAGCCGCCGCCCCAGCCTGATGTGCACCTACACAGGCAAAAAAGATGATCCTCTGCGGCACATCCCTGTTAATTTGCCTGAAGATGTCATTAATGATATGACGAAGTCGCTCTTAAATGAGAGCCTAGTAGATTGTGGTAAGGTGGACTTAAGCCCCTTCTGCGAAGCTAATCCAGCTCCAACGATAAGCCGCCCATCTGAATCAATTATCTCCATCTTTTGATGTTTCACTTGTACTCATATTTTTGCTGATCTTCACAGGTGGATGATAAATTTTGGAAAGCTAAATATGACCATGAAGCTGCGAAGAAAGCTAGGAAGGCCAAGAGAGCCGCCAGGAAAGAAGCTGCAAAGAAGAAGTGCAAGAAAGCCACCACCTCTGACTTGCTTCGGCTAGAAGATACTTCTGAGTCGGAGGTAGTTCTTGACTCTTTTGGCTCCTTTTTTAACCACCTTATTGACACTGATTATCAGCAGGGGGACACAAGAACAAGTCACAGAAAGAATGAAGAGGTAACTATCATTTCCTCCGACTCCGAGCCCGTGCCAAGACAGAGAATTCGCAGAGTAACCCAGAAAGTAAGATTTTCACATCCTTTAGCTCATCACGATCCTCAATTTCTTTTGAAGCAACAGATTCATGAAAGCCAGAGGCAGACCCGGACTAGCAAAGATGCGGAACTCTCCTCCGGCTTACCTAATACACCGAGGAAGCGCCGGAACGAGGTCACTTCTGATTTAAATCTCTTTTATCCTTTGGCAGGTCTCACTTGTCAACCACTCAATCCCTTTGGCTCAAATTATCAGGAAACTTCACCTTCCTATGGCGACTCAATGCAGTCAAATATGTCGGATTTCAAGACTGCTCCGGGGTAATGATAACCTGCTTACCTGTATTCATTTTAGTTCATTGTATTTGTGCTAACCTTTTGATCTTATGCAGCGGAAAAGCAAAGCCCAGCAAAAGGGTGAAGAAGAGCAAACCGACCGAATACCCGATCTTCAAGGAGCCGGAATTTGGAACGGCCGCGTCTGAAGCATCTACTCATGAGCCGCCACCTGAGCCGGCGCATGACACGCCAACCCCAACTGCTGACCCGCCTGCCGAGCAAGCCGCCGATGGCTCCGAAAACCCGGAAGTCCCTAGCCCGATCAGAATGGATGATCCTCAAGACCGTGATGTCGAGACCACCAAGACCGGCTTTGCTAAGCCGGGGAGACCAACCGTGCTGGCCAAGTGATCCGCCAAGGAGGAGCTTCATGAACGCCACCGGGTAACCGGTGGCATTGCTGATTATACTCACATGAGTATTGGAGAAGTCTTCTCTGGCTATATGAGCCAAGTGCACAGCAACCGTGACATCGAAATTGACATGGTTAAGCAGACGCACTAGAAGTTTGAGGTACAATCCTTTCTTTGTACTGATTTATCCTTATTAATCCAGTCCCCAAGTCTATTGCTTATGATAAATATGTCGTATACTTAGAAACAAACTTAATAACATTAGTAATATATTTGGACAAAACATGTAAGAAATCCGACTTAGTCCGTAGCCCCCAAGGGCCGGCTTAAGCAGCATGTTTGAGCCGGTCCTTAACATGCTTGAATAAAATAAAATACTTGTAAAAAATGTTAAACAACAATATGCATTAGCCCACAAGTGTCAAGTGCTTTTGCTTACAAAGTACTTGGTACTTACTCTCATGAACCACCACCTTAGAAAAAATAATCTTCGGTAGACATTAGCCCCCAAGTGCCAAGTGTTGTTGCTTGCAAAAGGCTCGTGACTTTAATATTAAAAGCTAATGGTTATAACTTTTGACCCGGTGTTTGCACCGGCCACCACCAGTCAACTTGAATCAGAAGTATCTGACCTAAAGAACCGCCTGGACGCACAAGAGACGGAAACTCAAAGAGCCAACTCCAAGTTTGAATTTAGTATATCTGAACAAGAGAAACTGAAGAAAGACTCTGAATTGGAGAAAAAGGCCTGGGCTGATGAAATATTGCTTTGACCAATCGAGCTGAGAAAGCAGAGGCGGCTCTTGAAGAGGCGACCATCGAATTATCCGGCTTAAAACGCCATGTCTCTCAGATAGTCACAACAATATTTGGTAAGTCACCCTACAAGTGTTAAATACTTGAAGATATCTATTGATCATATAAACTATTATGAACCCACCTATCACTTTTTATGCAGGCCCCAGGAGTTCCAATCTTAATCAGGATATGCTGATAAAGCTGAAGGCGGTGTATACGTTGGTAGAACAACTCTATACCGGGTCTCAACGTGCTTTGGCCACAGCGGCCCTGTCCAATGAAGTGTCCACACTCCTGGTGGATGTGCTAAGGAAACTTTCTGTGCTGCCTCAGCGAATCACTGAACTAAGGCGTTTGTCTGCAAGAGCCGGAGCTATGAATGCTTTAAGCCGGGCCAAAGCTTGGCTACCGGAGTTAGACCCGGCCGACATGGCCATTGGTTATACAAGCCTTAAGGAGGATGGCACTCCCTTTGAACAGGAAGGCTTCGCCACCTGTGTGAAGGAGGTACGCCCCGTGGCCACCTTGATAGCTGATGAAGTGGATCTCACCAAATACCAACCGCGTTATGATGCAGAGAACCGGAGAATTCCCATGCCTCATTATAAAGTGACCAGCCTGATCCCCCCACTCCGTAAGCATACTTTCGCCCCTGAAGTTGACCCGGCCAGACTAATTGATGATGAACCTGAATTTGAAGCTTTGAATGGGATTGACTAGTCATCATCAGCCTTCCAGGAAAGGGAACACGGTGAAGAACCAGAGAGGGCTGACCCGGATGCTTCAGGTCAACGTGAGAATTAACCCGCCAGGCGGCTCATACCTGTGATGTGCTGAAAAACAATATTAACCATTTGTACTCAAGGAGTCATGTAATAGAGTAGTGATAACTTTGCCTGGCCGTGCCATCGTGCATGTTTTGGTACTCAATATTATTAAGCCGCCATCTTATGTTTACCCGTGTTATACTTATCATCTGTTTTCCTTATGCTTGATCAAGTCTTTTAACTGTCCTGCACACAGAAATAGATGACAAGATCCTTGGCGGCTTACCGCAAGGCGGGTTACAATATCTTGATATATAACAATTAAGATGGAAAAAGAATCACAGATACACCTGTTGTGACATATAATTGTTTGAAACACAACTAAAATATCATACGTGTGATCTTTGGATTTGTACTGTCGGTTTATATGACCCGAACGGTAAGGGTGATAACCTCAATCTTTGGAAACCAGTACTTCCAAATATATGATACTTCTCATGTGTTGGCAACTTATCATCCACAATCAAGCCGGGTTAAACTTAACCACATTTGTACTTAAATCTTTGAACAAGAAAAAAATCTCAAGTCAAATAAAGGCTGCTTTTAAATAAAACTTAAGCCAACAATAAAAAGAAACAATCAAGGCTTCTGATTCGAATATGATCAGTAAACCGTTCCAAAGGGGTTAAGCTAGGATTCGAATACGATCATGTAGCCCCCAGTAGCTTTGGCGTTGCACCGATCAAGAGGGTACCGACAACTTTGTTCTCTTTGGTTCGAATACGACCTATGTTTGAACAGGAAGCCCCCTAATGATCTTGAGAGTTTTTTAACGACTCTGATTCAAATACGATCAAAGTCGGTTCCCAAAAGGGGTTGAGCTATGATTCGAATACGATCAAGAAGCCCCCTAGTGAGCTTGGCAGTGTGCCGGTCAAGAGGGTACCGACAGCTATGTTCTCTTTGGTTCTAATACGACCTATGTTTGAACAAGAAGCCCCCTAGTGATCATAAGGTTTAACGGCTAGACTCGAATACAATCATGAGCCGGACCAAGAGAGTGAAACTAGATTCGAATACGATCAGCCCTCAATCAGTCATTGTGAAAATAATGATGAAGACATATAATCATTGAGGATGAAAAGGACAGAGGTCCTGCTTTATTGCTTATCGTAATATATACATCGTCAAAATATGTACATCATGAGAGCTGGTGGCTCAAGTGTAGTAAGGCCGTAGATGAGCGATATTCCATGGCCGACGGATCTCCTCTTCCGACTTACGTGAGTATTTATGCTCTCGAACATCGATAAGGTAGTATGAACCGTTGATCAAGTTCTTGCTAACCACAAAGGGCCCTTCCCAAGGCGGGGAAAACTTGTGAGCATCGGTTTGATCCTGGATGAGCCGGAGCACCAAGTCACCTTCTTGAAAGCTTCTGGTCTTAACCCAGCGGTTGTGATAGCGGCGCAGGACCTGTTGGTAAATCACCGAGCGAGCTGCTGCCAAGTCACGCTTTTCATCTAACAGATCAAGTGCATCCTGACGAGCTTGTTCGTTGTCAGCTTCAACATAAGACACCATGCGGGGCGAGTCATGACGGATGTCACTAGGGAGAACTGCCTCGGCTCCGTAAACCATGAAGAAAGGCGTATAACCCGTAGACCTGTTAGGAGTAGTATTAATGCTCCATATCACAGAGGGTAACTCCTCAACCCAACAACCTGACGTCCATTGCAAAGGGACCAAAAGCCGGGGCTTGATACCTTTCAAGATCTCCTGATTGGCTCTTTCAGCCTGACCATTGGATTGGGGGTGAGCTACTAATGAAACATCCAACCGAATATGCTCACGTTGACAAAACTCTTCCATGGTGCCTTTAGACAGATTAGTACCATTGTCAGTTATAATGCCGTGTGGAAAACCAAAGCGAAATATCACCTTCTTCATGAATTGAACCGCTGTGGCTGCATCACACTTACTAACTGGCTCTGCCTCAACCCACTTTGTGAACTTGTCAACCGCCACCAAGAGGTGGGTCTTTTTATCTTAGGACCTCTTGAAGGGCCCAACCATGTCAAGCCCCCAGACTGCAAATGGCCAAGTAATTTGAATCATCCTCAACTCTTGAGCTGACACGTGAGCATGTCTTGAGAACTTCTGACAGCCCTCACATTTACTGACAAGATCCTCCGCATTAGCGTGAGCCGTCAGCCAATAAAATCCATGACGGAAAGCCTTGGCCACAAGGGACTTTGACTCGGCATGATGGCCACAATCTCCTTCGTGAATCCCATGAAGAATTTCTTGACCTTCCTCAGGAGAAACACAACGCTGAAATGCCCTAGAAACACTTGATGATGCAACTCGCCATTAGCAATTGTCATAGACTTAGACCGCCAGGTTATTGATGACCCACAAGTATAGGGGATCTATCGTAGTCCTTTCGATAAGTAAGAGTGTCGAACCCAACGAGGAGCATAAGGAAATGACAAGCGGTTTTCAGTAAGGTATTCTCTGCAAACACTGAAATTCTAGGTAACAGATAGTTTTGTGATAAGATAATTTGTAACGGGTAACAAGCAATGAAAGTAAATAAGGTGCAGCAAGGTGTCCCAACCCTTTTTGTAGCAAAGGACAAGCCTGGACAAATTCTTATAATGAGAAAAGCGCTCCCGAGGACACATGGGAATTATCATCAAGCTACACTAGAAAAAAAGACACATCCGTGACATTTTGGGCCGAACGAATTTTTTTCCTGTCATACATATGACACTTCTGTGATGATAATTGTGACAAAACCCGGTAGCATCATAGATGTGGTGGGCTCCTACTTCTATGACAAAAAATCATGACAGAAAATGGGCTTTCCGTCCTGGGCGGGCCGGAGACGCAGCTGCATGACATTCTTTGGGCCGTCCATGACGGAAAAAACCGTGGTAGAAGCGAGGGCTAGGAAAATTTCGGGAAGTTCCCAGTTACGGTGGGTGGTCGGGGCCGAGCGATGCGTGTTTCTCTCATACACGTACGCGCCTGTGTGCGAGGCGTTGGGCTCTAACTGAACCCAAGCGAGGCGTCGCCTAACTGAACCCGAGCGATTGCACTACAGGCTACGTGTTACTAAACCCGAGCGATCGAGCGATTCCTTCACTACTGCTGCTAACTGAAGCCGATCGATGCTGCCTCTAGATGAACAGTTAGTGTTGTAGGGGGGGTTTGGATGAACAGTGAGTGTTGCGGGGGGGGGGGGGGGGTTGTATGAACAGTGAGTGGTGGCGGTGGATGAACAGGACCCCGTGGCGTTGCCTCTGGATGAACAAGACCCCGATCGATCGAGCCGGTTGGGGCTGAATGAACAGGACCCCGTGGAGGGGTGGATGAACAGTAGACGGTGGAGGGGTGGATGAACAGTAGCCCGTGGAGGGGTAGTTGAATAGGAGCCCATTGAGAGGGGTGGTTGAACAGTAGCCGGTGGAGTAGCGCACGGTGGAGGCTGGATGAACAGGAGCCCGTGGATGAACAGTCGCAGGTGGAGGCTGGAGGAGGTCGACGGTGGATGAACAGTAGCCCGTGGAGGCTCGAGGAGGTCGACGGTGGAGATGAACAGTATCCCGTGGAGTCCCGTTTTGCGGTATGACACACCCCTCCCGATGAACAGGACCCTCGTTTCGACCGTAGCGCTCCAACACAATTCCGTTTCGTTCGTTTTGCGGTACGCCACACCCCTCCCGATTAACAGGACCCGTTTCGACCGTAGGAGGTCCGTTTCCTCCATTTTGCGGTACGCTAGACCCCTCTTGATGAACAGGACCCCGTTTCAAACATGGCCGGTCGAACACAAGGCCGTTTCCTCCGTTCTGCGGTACGCCAGGCCTCGTTTCCATCGCCTGTTCCGTCCAAGCCCTCCCGATGAACACGACGACGCATTCCATTCCGACCTAGCCGGTTGGCTCCCCATGAACACGACGACGACGCTATTTCTCCGTTCCGACCCATCCATGTATACGAGCTCTGGCTGTACGTATGCGCGAGTAGGCGTTCGAGACCCCGCCCGTATGTACATATACGTGGCCGTATTTTCTTTCTTGCACACTGGCCGTTGTACGTACGTGTACATGCTACGTGCGTGCCTCTACTACGACATGTGCGCGCCTCTACATCCACCAGTATGTACGTACACGTTCGCAACCTGAATGACAACGCTACATACGCTTCGACCAGGTGGGTCCCGACTGTCAGGCACTTCCTTGCATGCGAAGATGTAGCTGGTGGGTCCCAGTAGTCAGGGGGGCGAATCATTTTTTTGCCCGGACGCACTTCCTTGCATGTGAAGATGTAGCTGGTGGGTCCCAACAGTCAGGGGGAAACATTTTTTTCGCGAAATACGGTGGCCCGCCCGGTGAGTCCCTGCTGTCAGGTGGAGGAATCATTATTTTCCGCGTAATAAGGAGGCACTTCCTTGCGGTCGCTGTGGACCCAGCTGTCAGCCTCTCCATGTACAGTACTCTTGCGATGGAAGTCGTTCCTTGACCACGTTGACCGCTGCGCCGAGAGCACCAGGGTGGTGGACGACGGCGAGGCCTAGGAAGGAAGGGGACGATGCGGAGCTGGAGAAGACGTGGGAGTGGATGCCCACGCATAGAGGAGTATGAGGGTTCACTCGTTCGACTGCGGTGTGAGGCTGTCGTCGCCGCAGAATAACAGGGGTTGTGGGTAAGTAGAGGGATGGCCTGGCTAGCAGTGGGAGTAGTAGGGGGCGGTGAGGCCTCCGCGGTATCACAGCCGGCCACGGGAGGCAGGAGCAAGCGGCACGAACGGTGCTGCTTTGGGCGGCTGGAGCAAGAAGACCAGAGGTTGAAGAACCACTATGCCCATTGGATGGACATCATACAGTCACTGGAGCTAGAATCGTTCATATTGACTAAGTTGACAAAGCCCTCCATCCCCGTCAATTTAGTGGGCCCACAAGTCAGCCTCCCACCAAGGTGGGTCCCAGCTAGCAGGGGAGTATTCATTTTTTCCTACTTTATAAGGAGGCACTTCCAATGGGTCCGAGCTGACAGCGGGGGGAACATTTTTTCCGTGAAATACGGTGACCCGTCAGGTGGGTCCCAGCAGTCAGGGAGGAATTTTTTTCACAAAATATAGTGGCCCGTCCAGTGGGTCCCTGCTGTCAGGTGGAGGAATCATTATTTTCCGCGTAATAAGGAGGCACTTCCTTGCTGCGGTCGTGGACTCAGCTGTCAGCCTCTCCACGTACAGTACACTTCCGATGGAAGTCGTTCCTTGACCATATTGACCACGCCGCATTCCGTTGCATGCATGCGTCCATGGGCGTGGTGCGTCCCCACTGTCATCCTCTCACGTACAATCATCTTCTGATGACTCTCGGTTGTTGACCATGTTGACCACACCGTGCCGAGCGCACCAAGGCCGGTGGACGACGGCGAGGCCCCAGACTGGAACGACCCGGAGAAGGGGAAGACAGGGCAGTGGAGTCGCAGATGGAGAGGAGTGGGAAACTTGACTGGTTCGGGTGCACGACAGCACAGCTGCGGTGCCGCCCACGGGAGACAGGAGCAAGAACAGAGGTTGAAGAAGGAGCATGGCTGTTGGATTAACATTCAACGGTCCAGCTGCTAGAATCATTTGTTGATTAAGTTGACAAAGCCATGCGTACACGTCCGCTTAGTAGGCCCACAAGTCAGCCACCAAATCTGACGGGTCCCAGCTGTCAACGGGATGAATAATTTTTTTCACAAAATAAGGAGGCACTTCCTTCTGTGCGAAGATACAGCCGGTGGGTCCTAGCTATTAGGTGGAGGAAACATTTTTTTCAGCTTAATAAGGAGGAACTTTCCTTGCGTGCGACCATGGACCTCGTGGGTCCCAGCCGTCAGGCTCTCCACGTACAGTCCTCTTCCGATGACTCTCGTTTGTTGATCATGCCACACCGAGCGCAACAAGGCGGTGGACGACGATGAGGCCCCGGACGGGAACGACTCGGAGATGGGAAGACACGGCATTGGAGTCGCAAATTGAGAGGAGGAGAAGGGTTATAACTGGTTCTGTTGCGGCGTGGTGCTGCAGTCTGTGGAGAATAACAGGAGGTGTCGAGGGGTGGAGGGATAGCCTGGCCAGCGGTGGGGTAGCGCTTCGCAGCGATGCATGCTAAGCAGAGCCGCTAGCCGATGGAGGCCGGACCAGGCGGTCCCGGCGACGCTGGAGGAAGAAGACGAGAGATTGAAGGTGCATGCCGGCCGTTGGATATAAATCCAATGGCTGTGGATGTCACAATCATTTGTTGACCAAGTTGACAAAGCCCTGCGTAGGCTTCGACCTATTGGCCCACATGTCAGCCTGCAAAAATGTGGCATATATTTAACCCATGTTTTCTAGAATGTACAATCCATTTGCTGGGCTGGGTGAACAAATAATTTCGCATCAATCAGGCCCATTTATATTTTCTAAGAAATCCCAGCCCATTTGCACTTCCTTGAAATATACGAATTAGCTGGGCTCGTATATATATAATGTTATGTTAGAAGGAGCAATTAATATCAAAGAATAAATCGGAGAGGCACAATATATATATATATATATATATATATATATATATATATATAATTAACAAGTTAGCGAGTTATTGCTCAAAATAAAAATGAGCGCGTTATTATTAAATTGGTCCATAAAATCTTTGCAAGTCAAAAACAACCAGGATTTTCCTTGCCAACTTCTGTTAAACATTTACTTTTATAAGTTAATGACACGTGGGATGTTTTTATAATGTATATATAAGTCTCTATAAAATATACGATAATAGTAATAATATAAATATAAATAATGTGGTTAGAAGGGAAAACATAAATTGGACACAACATTATTATTCTTATATATAGACAAATAGAACAGAGACCCGCGCTTTATCAAAAAATATATTGGGCTGTTGATCTTTAATAAAAAGCCCATAGGCCGGTATGGACCTCAAAAATTAAGTTGAAACCACTGTCTCCGTATGTCGTGGGCTACGCATGTTAAAATACAAAACCTAGGCCTAGCTGATACTTGTTCGCCCTCTGAAAAAATGATACCAGATCCCCGAGCAAACTGGATTAAAGAGGGGGCCAGCAGCACGACTGAAGAAGCACATCAGGAGCGATTTCTTTTCTTCAGTGGATGGCTCTCGATAGCATTTTTTTACCTGCCTCTGCACCATACAATTTGTATTTTTAGCCTCCCAGTTCGTCGTGGTGGACCAGCAGCCCATTTTCTGGGCGGGCCAACCTACAGAAACCAGCACTCGATTTTTCATCAAGCCCCAAAAACAACGCAATACTATGTTTTTTTGAGGCCGAAAACATTACTGCAGGGGTTGAGCGGGGGAGAGGGGAAGACAGAGTAATAAAAAGATTAAAAAGAGCTGATGCACCGTTGCTACCCTAACAAAGCATGTGCAATTCTTCTCGGGAAGGAGGTGTGCCGTTGACACCCACACGTCACATACCCCACAGTAGGCATACTAACAAGTTCACACACAAATACAACAGAAAAGGTAAACATTCGTATCAAACTCAGGTTCACAGGACACGCTCATATTCATAGCCAACATTCACTATCAACAACTCAAAAGATTCATATATACACAAGCTCAACAAATCTATGCATCCAAATGATTGATAGATCACACGACAATATTCATACATAATTCACAAAAAGATTTAGATATACACATGTTCAATATGTTTATGCATCCAAATGATTAAGATCACAGCCAATATGATCCATGGACGAACTTTAATTACCTAGGGTACAGACTGGTAAATGGTGTTCAGTCGGAGGTACTTCTTTCTAAAATTAGTTCGTGTACGAGTAAACTTTCGAGTACATAAGAGGCAGCACAGACAATCTGAACTTTGCTTGTAGGTTTATCCTCAAGTGGCCTCGTGTCGAGCAAGGTTTGAGCAACTTGGCCACCACTTTCATCCAACTAGTTTACTAGCTCATCTTGGTCTTGTAGCTCGCCAAAATTCTACATTGCAGACGAGAAACGAGGCGGTTGAGAAAATGAACCACCCAAATGTTTTGTGCAGTTCAACTAAAATGGAGCATCCCTGGCATGCAGACTGATTAAGTGCCATATGAATATACGCGTCAACCAACTTGTCTGGAATCTTTAGACTCCATGCCATACAGTTCGCTACCATATCTGCCAATAACCAAAAGGCACAAGTTGGGACCAAAGACTGGACTATGTTCTTCTGGGCTATGCACCAAGCAATATTTTTGGCGTTCACTCTCCTAATACTTGGGAGTTTGACAACTGGTTGACGCCGGTTGATAGTCGAATGAATATAGGCACTTCTTGTCAACATCGATGCTTGTCTGAGTGAACTTTGGAGTACATGGCAGCAACATAAGTATCTGTCCATCTGATCATTTTGTGCAGTTCTACTGAAATCACCCAATGCAATGATTTGCCTGCAAGTTCAGGCTCCAAGTTACTCCGTTATAAAATCGGCAAATAGTAGCGTAATACCAAATTACCAATACATGACAAGCAAAATAATCAGGATAAAGACCAGTACCAACCTGTGTGAGGTAGCATATCAATTACTATTTCCTTTGACTGGAAGCCGAGATAAACGAAGGACTAACAGCGAAGGAAGAAAGCAAGCCGAGATTAGTGACTGACAGGAAAGGATGGAAGCTGTCGAGGCAATGAAGCACCCAAAGTTTTTGTGCAGTTCCACCAAAATCGAGCATCCCTGTTGGCACATATATTGAGAGAGTGAGATTACTGTAATAGTGGGACTAGTTGATGAAACATACACTAACAAATAGAAGCACCCTCATTATCTTAATGGGTAAAGTTAGCAACATAGTAGTCTTGATTAAAGAGAGGTATTAGTTTATTTAATCAGTGCCAATTAGCTCAACACTCAAAGCATTGCCATTTGTCATAGGTTGTAAAACTTAAACGTGCAAAGATAAAGGAGTTTCTCATGACAGTAGCACGATACAAATAGAGATGAAAGCAAACTAATATGGATGGAGGCCTTAGGCCCGTACCAACCTGAGGAAAAAAATCTTATTCATGTAGTCCCATAAGAGATGATAAAGCACTCATTAGAATCACTCAATAGTATATATTTTTGTGCACTTCAAATGTATAGTTGAAATCACTCTTGTTTACAAGTGCTGAGATTATATCAAAAGATTATCAAGAACTTCCAGCAGAGTTAAAGCACTGGCTGGGATACAGTTCATTTTATTGTCTTGTGTAGTTCCACTAAAATGTATGATTGGCACAACATGATCCTTGTTTGCACAAGTAGGAACAAGGTGAAACCTTCATTAGCTTAGTGAGAAAGGATAGGAAGACATTAGCATATTACTCAAACAGTAGCATCAAATTCATGATGGACAATACGCAAAACATTGCCTCATTGAACCAATGGCAATAAATTGACATGCAAAACAATAGCACTATTATTTCATGATATTCCCTCCCTGCTCCACCACATGATCACCTCCATAGACAAACATACACACGTACATGATTCAACGTAGGGTCCTACTAAAGATTTGTTTAACTCCGACGGGAAAATTAGGCAGCAATAAATTAGTGGTACTTAAGTACTTCTAATTAATTAATGAGACAACAGAAGTGGAAGGGCTCCGTGGAGGATCGTCTCACATGTAAGGTAGTCATTGCCGGAGCCCTTGAATGGCCTCGACTGAGGCCTCTGGCTTCAGCAAGATCGCCTTGGCACTGTTTCTTCTTCTTCTTCTTCCTCTTCATGCTCTGTTTCTCTTTCTTCTCGCCAGTTAGTGAAACCAAGTACATGATTGGCCTTCTATTTCAGAATTGGTTTTGTCAGTGAGGGAGTACAAGTGTACTAGTAAAAAATAGCATTATTTTCTCATGGAAGTCAGAAAATAGAGATGAACACATGCATTAAATATCATTCTTACCTAAAGGAAGATTATGGCGCCAATATGGATGATGAGGATTGGAACACAAATCTCCCTTTGTGCAGTTCCACCAAAATGAACCAACTGTTCCATTCTGACATTCCAGTTAAACAGCACAAAAGTCACTTCTTTTAAGAAGAGTTTTGTGCAGTGCACCAAAAGGTCACAACAACAACGAGGTGAATTGGATATCCCTGTTTGCACAAAAAGGTACAGAGGAAACAGTGAGAGTCTCAAACAATTATAGGCGAAAACATTTGGCTAAACTTGTCATGGCTTATAACAGTGGCATGGCTTCGTTTTTACCAGGGACATTAGATTAAGGAGAGCTAAATATTTGGTATAAGGGCATGGGACACTGGGTGCACCAGCAGTCCAGCACCATGTACGTAAACAGGGGCATAAAGTGGTGATTCATAGTTTGTTGCCCCGAGAAAAAAACATCCAACAAACATATCTGGGTTGGTCCCATTTTTGTTCACTCTAGCCACCTACTCCTATGTGTTGATAGCAATCTAGTCCTGGTCATACCACTGTGTACAGTGTTACCCCTATATTTCCCTTTTCGACCAAGAGACTGGTTCGATGACCAGTCCGTACTACTTTCACCCCCTTTCCTTCCTGTTTGTACCAAGTCTGATGTACATACTAAATTCCCCCACCCCCACTTTATTTCTTGTTTGAACCAAGTACTCCCTCCGTCCGGAATTACTTGTTATCAAAATGGATGTGTCTAGAACTAAAATACATCTAGATACATCCATTTCAATGACAAGTATTTTTGGACGGAGGAAGTACAAGATTCGACTCCATGAAGTAGCTTTACCTCTAACAATAGAAAAAAAGAGGTGATGTTGGACCATTCGATCGAGAGGGGCTGAGAGGTAGAAAATGATGCACATGCAGCGACGTATCAAGCTGGGGAAATAGAGCTAAGGCGGTTTCGAACGAAGATATACCTGAAGGTCGTCGGGATGTGGATAGGTGGGTGGCGGGAGGCCGGATCCGCCCACAGGCAATGACGAAGGGATCGGAGGACCTCCCGCACCGGCGCTCGGCCAGAGATAACGGTGTGGCCGGCAGTGGGTCTCCTCCCTCGCTGTCGACGATGGCCTAAACGCTGCCCGTCCTCCCCTTCACTGGCGGAGGGGGATACGTCCGGATCTGTAACTTGCGGTGAGGATAGAAAGACAGTGTTTTTTGAAGGGAGAAAGACAGTGTTACCACCCCTATCTTATTTAGATCTGGAGAGGATGAGAGTGTGTGAATAGAGCAACCCTAGCAAGAAAGCGCGGAGGCTCCGGCCTATATATACATAGTGGGGTAGTTTTCCTTTTTCACTCCATCAAAACAATCATTTAAAATTGTGTACTATATGCCAAGTCGCTGTTTTTTAGTTGTTGATTGGTTTTTGAGATTGCTACCCGCTTGTTCCAAGTGGTGTTACAGTGTGCCAGGTCGCACTTTGTATCGTTCAAGTCTGGTACTACAAGTCCCTCCATTAAATGAACAACCACCCCCTTGTAAAAATTGTGAACAAGCCCACAGCTAAAATTAGCGGAAACGTGGGTTGCCCCAACATGCATTATTATTTATATTTTCTACTCCCTCCGTTCCTAAATATAAGTCTTTTTTATTAGCCACACCTAAGACAAGAATTTTTTTATTAGCAGTGAACCCCACATGTCATAGACACAAAAATTGTGGCAAGATTCCCTTAGGCAAGCCAAAGTGTGTCTAACAATTTGAGCAACTCAAGTTAGGCAAGTGTGGCAAGTGTGGGAAAAATAATGTGGCAACATAAGACAAACATAGTCACAATCCAAATAGCCCCGTAATTTTTTGTGACATGCATGAAAATTTGGTTAGTTAAATTTATAGTCAAAATTTGGCAAGGTGCATCAAATCAACACATGCAAGTATCAAAAGGAAAGTCACGACATGCATGCATGCATGCATTGTACTCCCTCCGTTTCCAAATATAAGTCTTTTTAGGGATTGCAACAAGTGACTACATACGAAGCAGAATATGTCTACATACATCTGTATGTTGTAGTCCATTTGAAATGTGTAAAAAGACTTATATCGAGTGCAGTGCTTTGATGTGTCGCGTCAACTCGTACAAGACCGAGAAATTTGATTACTACAACGCCCTCTCCCTCGCGGACTGAGCTCCAGTGCCTTAACTGCACCTGCCTTTCGCTGCATGACAGGAGGGCCAACCACCTGTTGGGCCCACCTGTCATAGATGCAAAGGCAGGAGTAGTAAGTAGAAGCTTTCGCTACACGCTATCCCCCCACCCCCCCATACGAGGTGGACGGACATGCAGCAGTGGATTCGATACTGTAGAAGTAGGAGTAACATCATTGTTCGTCTTCTCGAAGAGGCGAAGAGCCAAGCGCAACCCAAACGTGGCAATTGCGAACGCTCGCGTGGTGCGGTGCCTTGGAGCACGCATATAGTAGCCAGGCTCTTGCATGAGACAAAATTGCTATTTGAGTCCACTATTGTAGTACTAGTACTTGCTACTGCCTCCGTCTAGGTGAGTAAGTCGTTGAATTTGTAGCTAAGCTTCCCTCATTGAATTGTTTAACAATTAAACTCCATCATCCATTGGTTGATACTCATTCTGCATAGGTCCACGCGCTTAGCACCGTTTCCTCCTGGGGTCACCAATGTTTATTTGCTAATTAATAGCATTGCATGCAATGAACTACCCACTGCAAGTCTTTAAAAGCATGCACACCTCTCATCTCTTATTGGTTGATATGTCAAGAAATAAGAAACACGGTAGAAGTTAATGCACCGCACCTAAGTGTTTTGGGACTATTTGGTTTTCATAAGTTGACTTACACACCTAGACGGAGGGAGTAGTATAGCCCTGTAAACTGGAAAGGAGTACTGTATTTGCCTTTCTAGAGATTGCAACAAGTGACTAGACTACACCACGTGCAGTACTCCCTCCCTTCCGGTTTATAGGGATCAAATCTCAAATCTCATGAACCAAGGCATTTTGCGATTGGAGGAATGTATCGCATACTTTACGAAACTACCCTAATTAAAATCATGCATTAATCACGTAGTTCTCTCGTTTTCCTCTCCGCCTTGGTCGCGGTGCACAATATTGAGCACTCCTATATGACAAGCTGCTCTATCTTCATGCGGGACATCAGACTAGCCACAGTGGGAGTAACTTCAACAGTAACATCAAGTCCAACCCAGCAAATTTGCTTATGTGTCAATGAGTTAATGAGGAAAGAGGTAGTTTGAGTAACTTAGCTAGTTACTGTAACATCACATGTCCCAATGCAATATGAGTCTATAACCTAATAAATAAAGCTTTGCATGTTACCACACTTATGTTACTACCCACTATAAAGGTAGTAATATAGGGGCTGTTTGGTTCTAGGCCTAGCATTTCCACACTTTGCCACACATTTTTGCCAAGCTTGCCTACGGTTAGTTCATCAAAATGAGAGCCACAAGTTGGCAAGCCTAAGAGAATCTTGCCACATTTTTTATGTGTTGCCATGTGGGACCCAAGTGGGGCCTGCCTAAGATGTGGCTTGAACCAAACACTCACCTAAGTTGGTCAAACTTGCCTAACTTTAGGTGTGGCAATCTTTGGGAAAGTTAGGGGCTGTTTGGTTCTAGGCCTAGCATTGCCACACTTTGCCACACATTTTTGCCAAGCTTGCCTAAGGTTAGTTCATCAAAATGAGAGCCACAAGTTGGCAAGCCTAGGAGAATCTTGCCACATTTTTTATGTGTATGCCATGTGGGACCCAAGTGTGGCTTGCCTACACTACAAAAAAAATACACTTCTGTGATGATACGTGTTTGTCACAGTAGGTCGCGTTTTTTGTCATGCATGTACATCCATGACAATTTTATGACAGAATCAAGGTAGTCATACCTGTGATGTCGTAGAAGTGTTCCATGACATTACCAAAATTATCATCACGGAAGTGTCCACTTCCATGACGATAAATCGCGCATCACAGAAGTGCTTTCGTCAAGGGTGACCGACATGTGGCATCCACCGTAATGGAACACCGTTAAGCTATCGGGTCCGGTTTTGGACCCGATAACCCATTAACAGCCCCGACCAATGGGGATTTTCCACGTGTAAAATCATCATTGGCTGGAGGAAACACGTGTCGGCTCACCGTTGGGACAGATGTCATCCACTCATTGGACCGAAGGCGCCTATGATACGGTGACACGTGGCAGGACCCAACAGAGGCCCATTCCTGTGAAAAGACCGGCCTGTTTGACTTGGTCAAAAGGTGGCGGGCCGGCCCACAGAAATCGTGTTAAGGGCCCGTTCGCATATATCCCATTTACAGCCCGCTAACCCAGGGCCCGTTACGACCTCTCCGAATTAGGCCCAGTAGCATCATCTGGGCTGTCCAATATGATTCCAGTCCGTTTTAACTTCCGGCCCATGTGTGGCCCATGACTTCTTTCGGCCCATATGAGGCCCTTTGTAACTCTTGGCCCATTAATGGCCCGTGGTGAAACTGGCCCGTAATGAACAGTCTATCACTTTATACCCATTAACGGCCCGTTATTCCATTGGGCCGTTTCCAGCCCAAGTTATCTTTCGGCCTTCTCAGGGCCCATTGATTCTTGGGCTCATTTGCAGCATTCGGTTACATACGGCCCATTATTGTCATTTTCTGCTTGTGGGCCAAATTCAGCCCGTTGTTATAGTCGGCCCGTTTGTGAACCGTTAATACGTTGGGCTGTTTTCATGTAAAAAAACCTGTTGGGATGTTTTCATAGAGTTATCAAATACGGTCTATTAACGACCCGTTATGGTCCACGAAAAGTACGGCCCATGATTGGCGAAATGATGATACGCCCCATAGAAGGCCCATGGATCCTACGGCCTGTATGAGGCCCATGAATAGTATGGCCCGTAGAAAGCCCATGGATCGTACGACCCGTAGAAGGCCCATGGATCCTATGACCCGTAGAAGGCCCATGAATCCTAAGGCCCGTATAGAAGGCCAATGGATCCTACGACCCGTATAGACGACCAATGGATCCTATGGCCGGAAGAAGGCCCATGGATCATACGGCCTGCAGGAGGCCCATGGTTACAATAGTCCGTGTGTTGCCATGATTATTTTGGCCTAGTTACCAAAAATAGGCTATTGTGGCCACTAGAAAAACACAGAAAAAGAACTACAGTGACTACAGGCAAACAACTAAACAAGACAATAAGGAAATAAATAAGCAAGCAATTAACGCTAGCCTATTACCGCTATTACACATATTACATCCACTGGGCATCAAAGTTCGCCACCGGTGCAAATATAGGGAACAAAGCATCATATTACATACACTGGCTGTCAAAATTGGCCACCAGTGCAAATAAACGCGACAGCAAAACAAGAGCATAACTGAAACAACTTCAGAAGAGCTCAAGAAACGTTATCCTGGGTATCCACCATGCTAGCAATAAGCTTAGCAAGCTTATTAGCTTTGTCCTGTTTGGCGCTAAAATCCTCCAACGCTTGCTGTTGCACCAGAAAGTATGCATCTGAATGCTCCAGTGACTTCCGCAGTCCTTCCGCTTCTTGTCGCAGCACAGCTGATTGATGTCTTTCAGCTTGTAGTTGAGACTCAAGAAACTGAACTGATTCAGACATTGAGTTTGAATAGCTTGTGCAAGTGGTAGTGGCCAGTAACTCGAACACTAAACCAAGAAAGGACTTTGGGGTTGTCTCGCTGTCTTCAAGATAGTCTTCCTTAGCTATTTTATCAGCTTTGTTGGAGACCAACAAGGATGTGTCACTATCCTGAACCTTATCTGCATTACTTCCTTTACCATTTGATTAATAAGGCACTCTTCCCCAATATTCTGTCAGCATTCTAAAACAAGAAACAAGCAGACACATAACAAGTTTAGCATGTACTAGTATATGAAACTCATTTCGGTGAACTAATTCATTAGTAAGGTGGACAGGATTAAACTACCAAGTCTTCTATTGCCAAGTACTAGTACATAATAAAAGCATCAAACAAACATATATCTATGTCCTATGGTCACTGCATTGTCTTGCCAAATAAAAATAGAGACATGGTTCAAATCATATCAGTTCAAGACAAAGCAGCAGTGAAAGAATACAAAACGTGGGAAACTACATGACACAACAGGATTTCAGATGGGTACCACGGGTCTACATGTACAACAACACTATTGGCTCTGTTGTGATGCTAGTAATGTGCATGATATGAAAGTCAACTGTATACACAATTGAAATTGAAATCAACGGAGCTATTGATAAGAGTAAACCTATTAAAGAAACATGCGTGAACATACCTGCTGTGGCATTGGAGTTCCGATTGGATCCTTCAATTTAAAAATAAGTTTGTATGAGTAAATACAGTGATACAAGAGCAAAGCAATCATAGTTAAAAAAGGCGTGCCTAAGCGAGCGCTTAAACGCGCCTAGGCTCTCGGCGTTGGCAAAACGCACTACACATAACTATGCGTAATCTACACATAAATGCGCATAAGCATGCGCTTTGGTCAGTAAAGCACAAGGCGGTGGCAAAACACACAATTAACGCCTAGCGCTTTTTTGAACTATGATAACAATGGAATGTTAAATTAGAACAATTATTCTTCAGGTTTAGGCACTTGTTCTACATGAACAGAGTATAGTAAGACGCAAGAATATAGTACTTAAAATAGAAAATGAGCTCATAGACCTTACCACATTCTTGGTTCGGGACCAGTATAGAACAAGGCGTTCCTAGTCATCATCCAGTAAATGTGTCTTAGGAGAACGTAAGGGAATTTGATGAGTTTCTTTGCCGCTGAAGTACGTTTTCTTCAGGTAATTCCGATACCGCCACCAAGCATTCTTGAAGATAGCAGAGGTATTAGCACAGGTTACATCATCCTGAGTTTCCAAATCGGTCCTTCTCTATAGAGAAAAATGGGAAACTTTGTTGTATTATAACCATCATGGAGGTAGGATGTATGGGACAAAGCAAAGTAATTGCCATGAATAACATTACTTACACATAACTCCTGGACAAACACCTGCAACTGGCATTTTCCTTCATCTTCAGTATAATATTTCCAAGATGGGAAGATATGCACATACGATTTAACAACATTAAATGCGATAGCTGCTAAACAATGACTAGCTGGTTGTGCTTCCTCCACATGAATAGGCGTACTAACTGGTGGAGTTGGGGTTCGCCGTGGTAGTACTGGCCCTTTGGGCACTGGAGCTGCCTTACTAACTGCTCTTGTTTGGGAGCTCTGTGGTGGAGATGGTGGTATGTCAACAGGAACTGGGTTACTATCTATTGGGGTTGGGGTTAGATTGGGTGAAGGTGGTACTCTGTCCATCACAGTAGGGGTACAATCTGCGAGAGTTTGGGTTATGTGTGGTAGGGTTGGTTCTTGTGCATGTACAACCGGGGTACTATCTCCACCAAGAGGTAGCACTGTTTTATTTGAAGACCGTATTTTTAGTCCGCTGGATACTGGCATCACCCGCTCCAATTCAAATGGCTGATAAACAAGAAACATAGTTGAATGTACAGACATTGTATGAGAGACATATGCAGTAGATAGTGTGGAAAAAGGCATGAAATAGTTGACATGTATATTGTTTAATTAAAACGGATAGCATGACATAATTTCACATATATGATGTCTATCTAAACTGGATAGCATAACATAACATAATTCAAAGATATGATGAATAACTAAACAGGATCGCATGACATAATTCACCTACATGGTATCTAAGTAATCAGGATCGCATCATTTAATTGACATATGTGATTTATATGCTAAACAGAGGGCATTCGATATGATGTCTGAACTAAGAACATGGTGTTGAATCTTGTGTGTATGATGTGTAAACTATGCAATGCAAGACACCATATGCATGATATGAGCAGTATAACCGTGCCAAGTTTGAGCATACACCTCTATGGGGGAATAGGACTGGTCATCTGTTTCTGAATCCATCTCTGAGGAGCTATCGGGACCCAACAAGAGATCTGCGTCGACAGGTAGCACTGTCTGCTCTGAAGGCTTTGTTTTCACTCCAGATTTTTCCATCTCCCACCCAAATGGCTGATTCACAGGAAGAGTATTTCATGTACAAACATTGTCGACAAATGGAAATGTAATGAAGAAAAGGATGGGCAAGATATCATTCAAATATATGATGCCTGGTTAAACAGGATGGCATTGCACATTTCACATATATTATGGCTGGCTAAAAGACTTGAGACTGCATAATTCCCATATATGATATAGAAACTAAACAGGTGGCATTACAGAACATGTCTAAACTAAGCAGATGACGTATATGATGACAAAAGTAGGCACTGCAAGGCAACATATGCATGATATGACTAACATCATCATGCCAGGGTAGACCAAACACCTTGGGGGGTAAATAGGAGTGGTCAGCGGCGTCTGAATCCGCCTCAAAACAGATATCTTCCTCTGGATTACAATCTGGAGAGGGGTGGGGAGGGTTTGCCATTGAACCCACCATGGAGCGATGTCTGCATGACATTGTATTGCCGCGCAAAACTCTTCTCTTTTTCTCTACATGTTCAGCATGACTGTGTACAATATCTGACATGCATACGAAAAAAATATGGTGAGATTATGTAAGGAGAGCATGCAGAAATTTAGAGTGATGGTAACAACCAGTGGATGGATCCAAAAATAATGATAGCAGGTTGATGATTGCTTTAAATTAATAAAAAGACAAATGATGATTGCTTTACTATTTGTTTCCCACCCAAGATGAACAACATAGGCATACCCTAGGTGAACCAGATATTAGACAGACATACTATTCATTGCTGCCTCGATATGTGCCCCACAACTAATTTAGAACTCAAGTTGGAACATTAATTTGGACCTGACTTGGGAGTCCAAGAGGTGAACATGACGATAAAGTAGCAGGTAAGTTTAAGCAATGCATAACATAAGCAGAAACAAAAGAGTGCGACCTCTCTTGTGGACCCGTGTACTCCTCAGGTTCATCTGCTGAGTCGATGATGGTAATGCCGTTGTGGTGGGTGCCGGCGGCAGGGAAGGAGATCTGAGGCGGCGAAAGACAGTCAGGAGTCCTGATGTCTGGTTTGGTGGATGCTTTTGTCGATGGAGCAGCTCAGGTGAGGTGGACGACATCGCGGCAGGAGCAGGACAAACCACACAAAGTTCCCTTCGACACATACCTGTAACTGAAGTAATTCTGTAAGGGCTCATTTGGCTTGTATGAGTCTTAAAACGCAGGGATAGGAAAAACACCGGAATAGGATAGGAAAATGCACATGGTAAACAGAGCATTTGTAAACACATGATTTCTATCAACTTGGGTGTTTGGTTTACAGGAATTGGAAGAGCAGAGGAATGCAAAGAAACATGGCCAAAATAAAGTGAAACCATATGAAAGCGTGTACAGTTAGAATGTTATTCTGGCACTAATGCACTTGGTCTTGTTTTCATGCATAGGATTTCTAAAAGTAGGTCCAGGTGGATGTTTTGCTTCATTCCTTTCAACAAAATGCATGAATAATTGAATAGTAGAGTGCCATTGGAAAATTCCCTATTGCTAAGTTTTTTCGTTGAACCAAAATAGCCCTAATGGATCGACGTGAATGTATAGTAATAAGTGATGCAACAAGTGTACAACCTCTTTGCCGTAGCCGTGTCGACCTCAGCATCATTGGGTTGTCGCTGAAGCAGTTGAGGCAGAGGTGGCTATCGGAGGTGTGGAGGAAGATCTGAGGAATCTATAGACGGCATCCAGGGCACTGCTCTATTGTGATGGATCGTTCTGTTGTTGGAGCAGCTCCGGTGAGCCGTAAGATGTCAAGGCTGAAGCAGCACAAGATAGACATCGTCAATCTCAAGTGGGATTCTAATAGCATCTCCAATAGATGATGTAAAATGGATGTAAAATTTACATCACCAAAAACCACCTGACTACAACAGATGAGGTAAAAACTGTTGAATCTGAACTTAACTGTCGAAACTGAAATTTACTATGGAATCTGAATGCTACTGTCGAAACTGAATGCAATGGTAGCAGGGAGGCACTTGACATGTAGTTTAGGGAGGGCCTGCAGTTCATCTTCAACCTGCACCCCCTGAGCCGCCAGCCACCACCGGCCGAACAGCCGGCCCCAGCGCTGCCTCGACACCACGAAACAACTCCCCACCGCCGCCCCGGCCAGCCCTCTAGGCCCCCGCCCCCACCCTGAACCCTAAGATAGATAGCGGGGTACCTCTCTGGCAAGCCCCCATCCCCGCTGCGGGTGGTTCTTCCTTAACTCCGGCGAGCCCCCCCCAACCCTGAAAATCGACTGACCCAAAAGTCGATTCAGTCGACTGAAGTGTAGCTAAATCGGAGCAGAGCAGCAGCACGAGCGAGGGGGAGAGCAGTAGCAGCAGCTGGGCGAGCGAGCGATCGAGCGAGAGCCGGAGCAGCAACAACAGCGCGAGAGAGCGAGCGAGAGCCGGAGCAGCAGCAGCAGATCCGGCTGGTATGGCCGCCGCCGCCGAAGGGGCCTCGCACTGGGGGAGAGCCACCGTGGAGATGTCGCCCGCGGCGCTGGCTTTGAGGTAGCCGCTCCATGGGGGTGCGGGATGGAGCACCGTCGGCGTCGGGAGGTCGAGTTAAGGAGAAGGTGCGATGCGATGAGTGTACAACCTCTTTGGTGGCGCCGAGTAGGCCTCGGCTCGTCTGAGGAGTCGGTAAGGATGCTGCGGTTCCGGTGGAGCAGGTTATGGCGGCGCTGTGGGGATGGAGTAGCCGCGATAGATGAGGTGATCGTCGGAGAAGCTCCTTGGAGGTGGAGGACGGGGCGGCTGAACCAGCGGGACGGCGAGATGGACGACAGATCCTCATCCGGGGAGGTGGACGAGGGACGTCGAGCTGTTGCGGTGGACGACATTGTCGAGGAAGAGGCTTCAACTGGGCAGCGGTGACGTGGAAGCGGAGGAGGGTGGGGTTTCGCGGCTGGAGCAGAGAGGTTATGGCGGCTTGGTATTTCGAATGGCGAAAAGGGGGCGATGGGAGGGGGTGAAGCATGACTTAAGGACGAGCTTGTCCAAAATGTAGGGTGTGTTACAAAAGTAGCCCCCACCGATTTGAACTAGCGGCCCTTTAGGCTCAGGGTTAGAAGGGGGATTTCACGTGTCGGGATTTGGCAGCTGGAGGGAGCTTTCGCACGCATTGTAATTTCGGGATAGCAAGGCGCGGGTTGTGAAGGCGCTAGTTTTGGGAGCACGATATCTGAATTTTTTGGGATATAACAAGACGCGGGTTGAATTTTAGGGACAAGCCTAATGTGTAGTAATATTGTACATGTACGTACCAAATCAATTCACACTTCCCTCAACCAAAAAGAAAACAAAAAAAAGTAAAACTATTCACACCACACAAGGAGAGAGTCTTGCCCCGTTTTACTATACAAATGCTATTCAAAGCTACTCCCTCCTTCCATCTATATAGGGCCTAATGCGTTTTTCAATGCTAACTTTGACCAAATATTAGAGCAATAATATATGACATGCAACTTACACAAAGCACCCCATTAAATTCGCGTGTGAAAGGTTCTTTCAATGATATAATTTTCACATTGTGCATGTCATGTACTATTAATCTTGTCAATAGTCAAAGGCGGTCTTAAAAATCTCATTACGCCCTATATAGATGGAAGGAGGGAGTATGAATCCATGTTATGTCCGACTAAATTTTTTCGCTTGTTGTATAATGCATGTAACCTACTCATACCAACATTTTAGTGCATTCCAAATGTCTATACTACCGCTGCAATTCGAACTAAATTTGAATTCGTTTCTCTATTTCAATAAGATTCTACAGTCATGATTGTTGCCAACTTCAACCATCATAGTTTCCTTGCTATCCGCCAGATATAAATCGGACGGCTTATATTGCAGGATGGCACGCACAACATCATCAACAACTCCGTTTTTTATAAGAGTAGAGATAAAATATATTATATGTAGTATAACATGTTCATAACCACACCATGCATATCACCGTTATATATATTCACACATGTGTCAGTTTAAAACACTATGATAAATTCTTCAAATATCCGAATTCGTTTTTTATAATGAAGTATATATGATCTCTATTCGTCTTTTACACCCACACAACCCTCTTATCTTTGTAGCTAGCACTAACTTTCTCTCGTGCATGCGCATGCCCACATCCCTCTCACCCTCCCTCAGCATTCTCTAGCTCCATCGCGCAAATTCTTCTTTTCACTTTAGGTCGTTCACCCATGGTGTGTGTAGGCCCCCAGCTCCTTCTTTACGACACACATCGATCGATATGCCTCTCTAGCCAGGTGTGCCTAGCATAAACACAAGCTTCCCCTCTTCTCTTGTCACCGTCCATGCCTCACTCCCACCACTCTTTTCATTGTTCTCGTACTCGCACACTCCTTCCCCCTCGATATAGTATGCCTCTCGTACCACCTCCTAGATGCATCCCTCTCTCTCTATCCTTCTCCTCGTGCCTCATTTGCTTCTAATACACACATGCATGTATACCGGTCGATCTCCCAACATATACCTAGATCGACTTTAACTACCCCCCCATCGATCGACGTACCTCACAAGTTATGTCTCTCCTTTCTCTAACAAAGGGCGATTGATCTTCCTATGTAGTTACGTCTGCTTACCACAACCACATCATCCCCCTTCATCATTCGTGCATGCCTCCTGACCCGTCTCTCACATGCACGTGCACAGACAGCAAGCAGCCATCTCCTCTCTTATTGATATTGCGGGCGTGCCCTCCGTTTGTCTAGCAAGCCTATCCCACCATTTGTTAGAAGCAACTCCACTACCACCCCCTCCAACACTCTAGCTCTGTCTCTCTCCCAACCTTATTCCTCTCCTGCACATATGCATGGATGCCGATCGATCTCCCTTAATACATGAGGCAGATCGATCTCCTTAATACATGAGGTAGGCCTCTCTCCTCCTCCACATATATACCAACCATTTTACCTCTATAGTTAATTGGGCCTCCCTCTTCCCCCACCACACAACGATAGTCGAGCGCTGTAGGTAGGTATCCATGCCATAGAGACAAACTGCACATGTCCCCTCTCACGTTCCAGTAGGCCAGCCACTCTATATCTTTGACGTGGACACACACAAATTCGATGGCACTCTTTATTGATCGCGCATGCACAGACACACACACATATCATCCCTCTCTTCGATTCTATGGACACCTCAAGCCGATGATACCTCCACTCTCTTCTCGTGGATCACCCCTCTATATATATGTTATATCCAGGACTCTATTTCACACACATTGCATATGTTACATTTTTTGATTGACCCCCACCCCAAAAAAACTCTCAAGAACCCACACACTATATCTCTCTAGGTTTTTATCTCTCTCACACAACCCCATGTAGGTGGTGTATGTATAAAAGAAGAGAATAGGTGCATCGTGCACATACTCACGCTTCGTGTCCAGCCACACCCGCGCGGGTACACGGTGGAGCTCATTTCTTTATGAAATGGCAGCTATCGGTGTCAAAACCGGCGGATCTCGGGTAGCGGGTCCCGAACTGTGCGTCTAGGCGGATGGTAACATGAGACGAGGGACACGATGTTTTACCCAGGTACGGGCCCTCTTGATGGAGGTAAAACCCTACGTCCTGCTTGATTAATATTGATAATGTGTGTTACAAGAGTAGATCTACCACGAGATCAAGGAGGCTAAACCCTAGAAGCTAGCCTATGGTATGATTGTTGTTCGTCCTACGGACTAAAGCCATCCAGTTTATATAGACACCGGAGAGGGCTAGGGTTACACAGAGTCGGTTACAATGGTAGGAGATCTACATATCCGTATCGCCAAGCTTGCCTTCCACGCCAAGGAAAGTCCCATCCGGACACGGGACGAAGTCTTCAATCTTGTATCTTCATAGTCTTGGAGTCCAGCCGATGATGATAGTTCGGCTATCCGGACACCCCCTAGTCCAGGACTCCCTTAGCAACCCACGTGCTAATTTGAACGCCTGTAGCGGTTGTTTACCTAGGGAGTTTGTGTACCACGCGTGCATGAAACAAAGTTCGACTTGACGCGTTGCCACGTTATTTTTAAATAAAGTTATAGCGCTCAATGGCATGCACACAGAATATAAAACGATTTTTATGGAGAAAAATGTAGTCCGCTCAACTATATACAATGGAGCCTGCCTGCCTGGTTTGTCTCTCTTTAGAGTATCTCACACAAGGCTGCGGTGGCCTCTCTCTCTCACCGTTGGTCACTGATCCGGCCTCATCCCATCCGCCGGGGGAAAGGGAGTGCGGTGGCCTCTCCCTCTCTCATGGCTGGTCACCGATCCGGCCGCATCCCGTTCGCCGGGGGAAAGGGAGGAAGTGCATTGTTTCTCCGTTCGATGGCGCCGAGGCAGCTCATCCCGATCTGCGGTACACGTCGTTCTCTCTGACCAAGCTCCAGCGCGGCAGGGCCTACGCCACCTTCTCGCAGATTCCGCCCGCCGCCGCTCACCTAGTTACATCCCGACGACCTCCAGGTATCCCCTCCGGCCTTGCTCCACTGCCCGTCTTCCCACGTTGCTGCATGTGGATCTTCCATAGTTCTTTGCCCAAAATGTAGCTCGTCTGGCGTACTTTCCATATTGCATTCTCGTCCTCACACCGTTTTAGACAAACACAATCGTGTTGTTATCTTCCCTTAGGACAAGGAATATGCTTCTTTTTTGTCATCGCATGTGTCGTCATCTGTTATTGGCCAGTAATTGTTTCCTTTCTACCTCTTTTTTGCAAACAGGGCTATCCATTTCACCTCGTTGCTATTGCGACCTTTTGGTGAACTACACAAATCACTTTTTTCTTAAGAGTGTTTTGTGCAGTTGTACTAAAATGTCACACGAACAATGTCTCTACATTTCAGTGCGACTGCACAAACGGAGATTGGTGTTGCTCTATCCTCCTCATCCAACTCCGAGCCTAATCTTCTCCAACTAGTTAGTCTTAAGAGAGACTACAAAGGTGACCGGCTTCTATTTGTGTGTTTATTATTTCATCAACAGTCCTCTATTATCGTCATCACACTTAATATCTTTGGAACAGGGACGCTCAACTCTATTTTAGTGGAACTGCACAAAATGATCGGAATGTTGCATGCTCCAGACAACTACTTTTTTCCCAACATGCCTTGTTGATTTAGACAGAGCTGGGGGGACGTTGCTGCCAATGAAAGCATGGATCAATTTTAATTTAACACCTTCTCACAACTCTGTCTTGAGTTGTGATGTAATTATTAGCTCTGATCTGCTAATAATTGACATGCATTAGCAAGGAAGTTAGTTTTTTATTGTTTCCGAAAGAGCATCGATGGCAAGACACACGAAACAAAAGCTGAAAGCTCACACCATTGTACAATTTCATGTCGCTAGAAAATTATTTGTATAATACATCAATTATGTAAACAAATGATGGAAGCTTGATAGCATTGCCAGAAGCCTCTTCATCATCCGGGTCCTTGTGCCATGCACAAAATTATACTCCTTTGTTCCTAAATATTTGTCTTTTTACAAATTTCAAATTGGCATATTTTAGAGTGTAGATTCACTCATTTTGCTTCGTATGTGTACTCCCTTCGTTCCTAAATACTCTATTTGTCTTTCTAGAGATTTCAACAAGTGACTACATACGGAGCAAAATGAGTGAATCTACACTCTAAAATATGTCTATATACATCCATATGTAGTAGTCCATTTGAATCTCTAAAAAGACAAATATTTGAGTAGTCACTCGTTGAAATCTCTAGAAAGACAAATACTCCGGAGTATATTTAAGAACCGAGGGGGTAGTGCACAACCGCATGGGAGACTCAGCCCGGTCGTTGCACCGCATTAATAGTGAGTAATGAGCAGTCAAATCATAAGCCCCACCTTTCCCACTGTAAGTTGCTCGGAATAAGCAACCATCAATATGCTCTTCTTTGAATCCGCTCATACTACTCGATCCGTCACTATTTATAGAGCGCGCTTCAGAAAAAAGAAAAAAAAATTGTGGGACCAAGGCGACTAGCGATCGGCCTGAAAAATAGCATTGGTAGTTATAACATGGCGTCTATTACTAGAGGGAATAATGCGTACACACATGTATGCAGTGCTTCCACCCCGGGTACACACATGCATGCACTTACTCCAATCCGTAGTAGTACTCCCTCCTTTCCGGTTTATGGTGCTCAATTCAAAAATCTCACCAATCAAGGTAGATGGCGAG
Organism: Triticum aestivum; assembly: GCF_018294505.1. Lineage (NCBI taxonomy): Eukaryota > Viridiplantae > Streptophyta > Magnoliopsida > Poales > Poaceae > Triticum > Triticum aestivum. Next base: position 585,362,448 of record NC_057810.1, read on the forward strand.
TGGAGGAATAGTTTTTGTAGTTTTCCAAAAGCACCTAATTAATGCTCTTGTTATCCTCAAAAAATTATGTTTATCAATGCATTAATTGCAATGCGTGCATGCATAAAGGAGATGCATTGGTCAATTTTCTCTTAATACTTGCATGCAATGATTTAATGCACCTTGCAATCTAAACATGTGATGGAAAACAACCAAATTGAGCCTTATAAAATGGAAAAACTAAAATTTTGAGACAAGCCTATAAACCGGAAAGGAGGGAGTACATGGAGACAAAATTGTGGACTTGATTGCGGTTACCACACCCTAATTAATTGAGCATTAAACCAAACGCGTCTAAAGTCTCTCTGGTGGTGGAAATGCATTGAGAGAAATGCATCATAATGAAGCGCGCCCTGTAAACTATGAAGGAGGGAGGAGTAGTATGAAGGTGCAAAACCAAGTACGCATATGGCCAGTCGGTCAACGCACCTCCTCTTGGCATATCACTGACATGTGGGACAGGAGTGTGAGCAAACCGATCTCAATTGACGGCAAAGAGCCAACTCTCCATTCCTTGAGAGAGACGAGGAGCGAGAACACACAAACGGGCTTGCATGGAGACCAAGATATATTCGAGCATGGTTGGTTGATCGATATCATTCATTACATGTTGGGCTGCCGTTTTCCACCCTTCTTCGGAATAAACGTGTACTTTATCAGAGATAAAAAAAGAGTACAGACACTCCACCATGCAGTTGTAGTAGTACTACTACTCGTACTACTGCGCTTGTCTCTCCGCCTCTTCGTGAAGTCGAACAATGATGGTACTTCGCATGTTGGGTACTATAGTGTATGCCTCTGACAATCTGACACCGAATGGACTGATGCATGTCCACCGAGGGTAGGTTGCATTAGTCAAAAGGCATAAGCGTGCTTCACCTTGTCCTGCAAGCTTCTCCTCGTTCTGTGAGTTGACGGGACACACCAAAAAGTAGTGCTAGTCCATACTCCCTTCTTTCCAGTTAATATGGCTTAATCTTTTTTGCGGGTAAATGAGCGAGCTTTATTCATATATAAGCATTCTTAGGTCGATCAGCCAAGACACTGGTCACTAGGAAGCGAGGTACCCCGCAAAAAAAGAAGTAGGAAGCGAGGTGTTTCATCAAGCCAGCTCTCGACCACATTCAAAGTGCAGCAAGCACGGTTCACACGAAGATGCGCCGCAAGGTTTGCTGACCTATTTACATGCTGAATAAAAAAGAGAGGAAATATTACCGAGCGCTCCTATTTGTAACAGGATATGAGCCAGAATTAAGCGAGAATTTGTCACGCCCCATATGCGATACTATCCTAAAGAGACTCGAAGGTCCCACCAAGGATAGAACCGCATATTGAAACACTTTTGCAAGGTGGATATCATTACATCAACATTACATAATAGATGGGGATACATACAAGAGGCATGCAATGCCACACGAATACAACATCATCTTACATAAGAGCACCATCCGACTATGGATGAAACACAAACAGAAAACTCAAACGACATCCATCGTGCTAACCCAGGCTGCCGACCTGGAACCTATCCCCTGATCAAAGAAGAAGCAGAAGAAGAACTCCAAAACAAGTAAACATCGCTCTTGATTCATGATCATCGCATAACCTGTACCTGCAACTGTTGTTGTAGTAATCTGTGAGCCACGATGACTCAGCAATCCCATTACCATGGGTATCAAGACTAGCAAAGCTTAAAGGGAAAGGAAGGGGTAAAGTGGTGAGGCTGCAGTAGCGGTTAAGAAAATATGGTGGCTAACATACGCAAATAAGAGCGAGAAGAGAGCAAATGGAACGGTCGTGAATCTAGCAATGATCAAGAAGTGATCCTGAACTCCTACTTACGTCAAACATAACCCAAAGACCGTGTTCACTTCCCGGACTCCGCCGAGAAGAGACCATCACGGCTACACACGCGGTTGATGCATTTTAATTTGGCTTCAGTATTTGATCTCGGCCCTCTCCTCTGTTCCTATTTTTTTCCTCTGCAGTCTGGACCTGCCTCCTGGTATCTTAAAGCAATTAGAGAGAATACAGAGGCAGTGCCTTTGGAGAAAGTATGGGTAGGAGTCTGGTCAGTGTTTGGCTGCTTGGAGTTTGGTTTGTAGGCCAAAGAATAAAGGTGGGCTAGGTATTTTGAATTTTAGGTTGCAGAATGAAGCTTTACTTCTCAAACATGCTAGTAAGTTCTACAATAAAGTTGATGTCCCCTGGGTTCATTTGATTTGGAATACCTACTATCATGGGAGAGTCCCTCATGCCACAATCATTTGTGGTTCCTTCTGGTGGAGGGATATTTGCAAGTTAATGGATAAGTTCAGGCTGGTCTGTGCTGTGCATGTTCATAAGGGTGACACGGTCCTGTTTTGGTCTGATTCTTGGTCTTTGGGGGACTCCAGTGTCCCACTTGATCAAAGATTTGCTAGACTATTTTCCTTTGCCATTGACCCTCTTATCTCTGCTGCTGAGGTTTTGGACATGTCTGAGCTCACTTCTTTATTTCATTTACCCCTCTTAGAGAGAGCTTTTGGTGAGTTACAGACATTGCAATCCTTGCTTGAAAATTCTAGTCACAACAACCAGTTGAATGATGTTTGGGTTTGGAAAGAGGATGGAAAGGACTATTCTGCCAAGAAATATTATTCTTTTCTGCATAAGCATATTGTGCCCAACCCAATTCTGTCCTGGATTTGGGCTAGTTGTTGCACCTTGAGGATCAAGTTCTTTGCTTGGATGTTGGTCATGGATCGGCTGAATACCCAGGATATGCTGGAGAGAAAGCACTAGAATGTTTCTGACTCAAATTGGTGTGTGCTGTGTCCCACACACACCAAGGAGGACAGGGATCACATCTTCTTTCAGTGTAACTTTAGTTACAGGGTCTGGAATTATCTTCAAATCTGCTGGCCTGCAGGAGATGACATGATTGCCATTGCTTATCAAGCTAGAAGGGATTTTGCGAGGCCTTTCTTCTCTGAAGTTGTTTTTCTAGCTTGCTGGAATATCTGGAATGTTAGAAATGACAGGGTTTTTAGGAATATCAAACCATCTTTTCGTAGGTGGAGATCTTCTTTCATTTTGGACATCTCTCTATTAGTTCATAGGATTAAACCTAAGTTCAAAGATGATCTGATTAGATGGATCTCTTTTTTACCTCCTTGAGGTTAGTTCTCCTTTGCCTTTTTTCCTTTTGGGTCTCTCTGACCTTGTAATTACTGCACATATGTATCTTGTTTCGGAGTAATAAAATTGCTGTGGGGCCCAAGCCCTACAATTTCAGGTCAAAAAAATCGGATCTGGTGTTAAGTTTTCTACAACCGGACATAACAAATTCCCATCTGCCACATAACCGCGGGCACGGTTTTCGAAAGTTTAAACCCTGCAGGGGTGTCCCAACTTAGCCCATGATAAGCTCTCGCGATCAACGAAGGATATACCTTCTCCTAGGAAGACCCGATCAGACTCGAAATTCCGGTTTACAAGACATTTCGACAATGGTAAAACAAGATCAACAAGACTGCCCGCTGTGCCAACAAATCCCGATAGGAGCTGCACATATCTCATTCTCAGGGCACACCGGATGAGCAAGACGATGGGTTGGCATAGACCCTGGTTGCCCAGGGGGCGCCGGACATCGCTCGGTTAGACAAGCATTGGCCCGGGGGGGAGGCTAAAATAAATATGACCCTAGGGTTAATTACTCCCAAGGGAAATGTAGGTGATGGTGAGGCAAATGGTAAAACCAAGGTTGGGCCTTGCTGGAGGAGTTTTATTCAAAGCGAACTGTCAAGGGGTCCCATAAATCACCCAACCGCGTAAGGAACGCAAAATCCGGGAACATAACACCGGTATGACGGAAACTAGGGCGGCAAGAGTGGAACAAAACACCAGGCATAAGGCCGAGCCTTCCACCCTTTACCAAGTATATAGATGCATTAATTAAATAAGAGATATTGTGATATCCCAACATAATCCTGCCCACCATCGAGCAATCTTCAACTTCACCTGCAACTAACAACGCTATAAGAGGGGCTGAGCAAAAGTGGTAACATAGCCAAGCAATGGTTTGCTAGGAAGGGTGTCAAAGGTTAGAGGTTCATGGCAATTTGGGAGGCTTGATGAGCAAAAGATAGGTAACACAGCATAGCGATAGAACGAAGCAACTAGCATAGCAATGATAGTAGTGAGATCCAGGGTAGCGGTCATCTTGCCTGAAATCCCGCTAGGAAGAAGAACGAGTCCATGAAGAAGATGAAGCCACGAAGACGAACCAAGCGTAGACGAACGAATCCTCACGATCGCAACGAAACGGGAACTATCGAGAAGAAGCACACAACATAGTAAATACACCACACATAAACATGACATGATGCACAAACAAGTATGATGCATGACAAGACTACATGAAGCTACTCATGGCAAGAGATGATGCAAACAAGAGCAACACATCAAAGCAAGTTTAAATGAGGCCGGGAACAACATATAACAATTCCAGTAATTCCTCATATGCAAATTTCGAATATGGTCCAGATCTGAATAAACCTTATGTTCAAGTTGTTAAACAGCAAGTTAGGATGCAACAAGATGATCTACACGAGATTCTAGTCAAGTTATATATAAATTTCATTTAATTCGGAGCTACGGCCTAGAAGATATGAGCAAAACAAGTTTAACATGGCATTGATGCAAAATGCATACAAACATCAAGCAAACACCTCAAAACAAGGTTGCAACATGATAATATGAAACTACATGCAAAAACAAGCAAGTTTCATATAGAGCACACTCAAAACGGAGCAACGGTGCAACACATACACTCCAAACAAGACATAACAACAATCTTCCCAAAACAGCAACTAGGCATATTGCAAGCATCAAAACGATATGCTACAGAAGCTCAACATGATAACAAAAGGCATGGACATGATGTACAGGTAAAGCATAACAAAACATGAACACTGAGCTATCTTTAGAAAGTACTAGAACATGCTCAAAAAGACATGGCAAGATTGCAAATAATAACAGTTTCAGACTTTGCAGAAATAACACCAGGTTGCAAAGTTTAGAGCTATCAAACAACATGTTACAGGATCTTATCATGGAAAACAAAGGCATGGCATGAATCTACTAATTGCATAGAACAAAGTCCTTTACTGATCATGAGCCAAAAAGTATCAGAAGATATGATGGCACCCATGTAAACATGGCAAGTTATATGACAGATTCTTACATGGTAGGAACAACAATAAGTAGGCATGTTGGTGAGCTTGAACCACTCACCACATGGCATTACATGGCATGACAAGGCAACCAACAGTAAGAATACATTTTTGTGAAGCTAAGCATGGCAATAGCAAGTTCATAGGGTGCATGGATCACTAGCAACAATCATGGCAACATTGAACTTAATGTTAACAGGCTGACAACAACAATATTTAGCAACTTTAGAGCAAGATTACAATAAGCTACAACATGCTATAAATGCAACCAGGTGCATGGATGGATAGAGCATGACATGTATAACAAAACATCGTTAGTGAACATCTCCATATTAAGCATAGAATGACTTGTAGCAGCAGGTTTACATAGCAACAAAATATAACAAAAGCAGCCTAGCAAAACAGCAACAGCAAGTACCCTACTTAACAAGCTTGATGCACTCAGTACAAGACTCATAAAAATACATGGATGGCACCCATGTAAAGATGGCATGATGTAGTTCAAAACACATGTAGACATCAACCTCATAGGATGCACACATCAAATGCAACAAAAATGACAAATCACCAAGTTATAACAGTTTCAGCAGATTAACATCATATAGCACTCTTGCAACGATGATTCAGGCATCAAGATGATCTCAACCAAGCATGGCACAATGGAATGAAATGTATAGCATCTCATGACGAACAGTTTGACATATTACACGCACAAAATGGAGCAGTATACAACAAGTTATAGAATATCAAAGTGGGCACAAGAATGCCGAAAAATCAGGGAATTGGCGACTTTTACAGAAAAAAAGGGTGAGCGTCGAATAACTACGAGGCGCCCTGAGCGGGGATTAGGGGGCTGCTCACCCTGGGCTCAGCCCATGAAGGGGAAGCAGGCCGGGGTGGAGGCTTGGCGGGCTGGGCCTACGGCTGGGCTGCGGGGCCCGCGAGGCAACGACCTCGTACGCTCCTACGCATGCGCAGCCGCGCCGGCGGCGCTTCCGGCGAACGACAGCGAGCCTGGGACGGAGAGGAAGAGGAGAAACAGCACGGGGGCGGCAGGAATGGACGGATCCGGGCGGCGCGGTGCCAGATCCGGGCTCGATGAGGACCCCGATCGCCGGAGGACGGCGGATCTGGCCGGCAACGACCTCGAGGGGGCGACGAGCAGTGGTCGGCGCTCAGGGTCAATGAGATGGCACGGGGCGGCGACCTGCAAGGAAGAGACCGGCGGGGTGAGGGAGAGGGCCGGAGAAGGAGAAGGGGCGCGGCGGCGACCTGGGGTCGGACGGCAAGCGGCGTGGGGCGGCGGAGGCGCGCTCCGGCGAGGCGACGGCGGGACAGCTCGACGTCGGGCGCAGGAGGCGAGCGCTGAGGGGCGGCGGCACGGAGCTGGCCTCGGCCCAGATCGGGGCCCAGGCGGGCCGACTGCGGGCTCTGGAGGGCCTGGCGCGTGGGAGGCTGCTGGGGGATGACGTGGTGCCTTCCGGTTGGCCCGGGGCGCTGGCTGCGGCGGCGGAGGCTAGTGGGGGCACTCCACTTGGCGGCGGTGGGCTTGGCCGGCGCGAAAAATGAGGCTGAGGTGGGAGGTGGCGGCGGCTGCAGGTTAGGGGAGGGGTTAGGCTAGGTTAGACTAGGGTTTAGTCCGAAAATGGACAGGGGAGGTTCTATTTATAGGTAGGAGGGCTGGGTTAGGGTGTTTTGGAGCCCTCCAATCTCGATCAGACGGTTCCGGACGTGAGGGGTGTTAGGCTGGGCCTAGGAGGGATTAGTGGGTTGTGAAGAGAGGGCTTGGGCTGAGGGGAGAGAAGAGAAATGCAACCCGGCGGCAGTTTCGGAGACCGAAACGTCCGACGAAGGTACCGGCAGCAGTACCGCTATGTTTAACGGTTGGGCAGTCAAACGGACTCCGAATGCGACGAAACTTGATAGGCGCTCTGTCTACACTATAAAAATACTGCACGACAAGTTGCAACCCATTCCGAGAATATCTTTATGCCACTTATAAAATAATATTTCGGAGGTGCTGCGGGCGCGTGCGAGTGTGTCCGGACTCGGAACGGACAACGGAGAGAACCGGCGGAACCCCAACGGATGCAAGTTTTGAAAAACATGCAGATGAAATGCAGATGATGACATGGCAAAATGCAACACGCAAGCAAATGACATGGCAACTACGACGAATACTGGAAGACACCTGGTGCATCGAATCCGGGGCGTTACAACACTCCTCCACTAACAAGAGATCTCGTCCCGAGATCTTAGGACCGACACGGAAGGAAAAAAAAGGATGAGGTGAAACAAGGACTCAAGAGAAGAAGCAAAGAATCGAGAGCACTCAAGAAGAAGAGAGGAACGACGAGAATGACGAGAATCAAAAGCTCACGGAATCAGATAGACTAGAGACCACTCCGGTTAGAACGAGATAAGAAATGGATAAGACTGAAAGGATTTAGGTAGCACTCCGGCTGAAACATGGAGGAATAGAACACGAACTTGAGAGGATGGAATGATACTTGATGAAGACATGACACAAAACCTCCGGAAGAATTGGAAGAGAATGAAAAGAACTTAGAAGAAGGATTGAATGGAGTTGTTGAGAAAATCAACAACGAAAGAATAAGCTTGTTGTGGACTTATCCAAAAACAACTCAAAAACTTGAGGTGAAATTATGCCACAACCAAATGCTTGAATATCTGGGAATAACAAAGAAATGCAAAACTCCACTTCAAAAGAATACGGAGGATTAATTGCACTTCGAGACGCAAGAAGAAAAGATGCTTGAACTCCTCCAACAAGAAACTTGATGAACTCTTGAAGAATGAATTAAAGAATGAAGAACCACCATGAAGAACTCCGGTGACAAAAGGATGATGAGATATAAAGAAGGAAAAAGAATAAGATGAGCCTTGCGTTAATTTAGACGGAGGTTCTGACGAGATGGCCGAGGAAATTTGAACTCCGGAAAAGAAAAGATGAAAACACTTGGAACTAGAATTTATTCATGAAGAACAAACTCTGTAGGAAGGAATTTAATCACTTTGAGGAAATAAGAATAAGATTTATTGTATGCTTATCCTTCATCAAATTAAATTGATGACAAGCAATGGATTTTTCATACTACTTATTCTTCTTGGAAAAAAAAGATTAACAGGAATATGGCGCAAAATTTGAGAAAGTCTTCATGAACCACCGGTAGAATTGGAAAATAAACGAATGAATTTATATGATAATCAAGGAAAAAGAATCTTGAACGAACCACCATAAGAATTCGGAAATGACTGATGAAAGAGAAAGAATCACCGGGAAGAATTCGAGCTGATTAACGAGCATTTGAACAAAGCATCGGGATAATTGGATAACGGTAGCTGAAATGTGAGGACAAATAATTCTTCTGGAACGATGGCCTCCGGATGATCGAGACGGAAAAAAACAACTCCTGAAATACTCCGGATGGATGAAAAGAATTGCACGACTGGAAACAATTTGATAGGATAACGTCGAGCTAGCACCATGAATCTTCGAGAAAACAAACAAGATTTAGAGGAAAAACTCTTCTTCGGTCTTCAAATGACGACGAGAAACACCACTAAAATTACTGAGATACTCCGGAAGAATGAAAAGCTAAGAGGTTGAGCCACAAATGAAATGATTTGAAATCGATCTTGGAAAAGCATCTGACTGATGAAATTCATACTTACGTCAAACTTCGAAAAGGATTTGAGAATAAACCCGGGAGAAATAGAAGAGTCAGGTAAGATCCTGGAAAAAGACCTGTGGGTTAGGGCCCACTGAAGAGAAACACCGTTGGAAAGAGATGTTGAACAGATAGGTGAAGCACCAGAACAATTGAAATATTTGAATGAGGTGACAACCTCGAATTAATTGGAACACAGACAAATCTCCTGAGATGTCTTGAACACTCCGGAAGGATAAGCTGGCGAGAGGCGAACGAGCAGGGAAAGCACTTGATCCAAGGAAAAGAATGTGATCAACCCGAAAAACTTGAATTGAATCCACCGGAAAGAAAAAGAGATGAAGAATGACGAACGAGACGAGAATTCGCCGGTTGACATAATTTACGAAAGACTGAAGAGGTTCCGCACGAATGAGATAGATGGTCGAAAGAGAATCAGAGTCCGGGAAGAAAAAGGGTGGGAGGGCAGGAAAACAAAGGTACATGGAGAGGAGAAACGACGAATAACTTGAAGAGAAAACACCGGTTGAAATCATTGAGGAAAGAAGTCAAAGACTTTGCACGAGTAGGAAGGATACTCGATTACGAACTCCGGCTCCGAGGAGAAAAGGGTGGGCGGGTGGGAAAAGAAGACAACTGAGAGCAGAGAAACAACTTCGTTGAGACTGAACTGAGGATTGAACTTGGCAAAGGAGAAGAGGGTCGAGTCAACTTGACGAGAAATGCACCGGATCAAAAGAGCTGAGGAACAACGATCGGAAAAACCAACTGCGTGATCCTAAAGAAAATTTGAAAGGGAAGAGGAAGAATTCAAAACACCTACGTCAAGATTCCTCACCAGAGCGACGAAGGGGGCTGAGGAGTAAAAAGAATTCCTACTCTCCGATATAACTAGACTCTGAAATCAGTTTTCTTCTAGACTCAACAACGGCCAAACTACACGATCAACCAAGGGGGCTCCTAAGGTTGGTCGAGGCTCTGATACCAACTTGTCACGCCCCATATGTGATACTATCCTAAAGAGACTCGAAGGTCCCACCAAGGATAGAACCGCATATTGAAACGCTTTTGCAAGGTGGATATCATTACATCAACATTACATAATAGATGGGGATACATACAAGAGGCATGCAATGCCACACGAATACAACATCATCTTACATAAGAGCACCATCCGACTACGGATGAAACACAAACAGAAAACTCAAACGACATCCACCGTGCTAACCCAGGCTGCCGACCTGGAACCTATCCCCTGATCGAAGAAGAAGCAGAAGAAGAACTCCAAAACAAGTAAACATCGCTCTCGTGTCATGATCATTGCATAACCTGTACCTGCAACTGTTGTTGTAGTAATCTGTGAGCCACGAGGACTCAGCAATCCCATTACCATGGGTATCAAGACTAGCAAAGCTTAAAGGGAAAGGAAGGGGTAAAGTGGTGAGGCTGCAGCAGCGGTTAAGAAAATATGGTGGCTAACATACACAAATAAGAGCGAGAAGAGAGCAAACGGAACGGTCATGAAGCTAGCAATGATCAAGAAGTGATCCTAAACTCCTACTTACGTCAAACATAACCCAAAGACCGTGTTCACTTCCCGGACTCCGTCGAGAAGAGACCATCACGGCTACACATGCGGTTGATGCGTTTTAACTCAGATCTGGTGTCAAGTTTTCTACAACCGGACAACAAATTCCCATCTGCCACATAACCGCGGGCACGGCTTTTGAAAGTTTAAACCCTGCAGGGGTGTCCCAACTTAGCCCATGATAAGCTCTCGCGATCAACGAAGGATATACCTTCTCCCAGGAAGACCCGATCAGACTCGGAATCCCGGTTTACAAGACATTTCGACAATGGTAAAACAAGACCAGCAAGACCGCCCGCTGTGCCGACAAATCCCAATAGGAGCTGCACATATCTTGTTCTCAGGGCACACCAGATGAGCAAGACGACGGGTTGGCATAGACCCTGGTTGCCCAGGGGGCGCCGGACATCGCTCGGTTTGGACCAACACTTAGACAAGCATTGTCCCGGGGGGGGCTAAAATAAAGATGACCCTCGGGTTAATTACTCCCAAGGGAAATGTAGGTGATGGTGAGGCAAATGGTAAAACCAAGTTTGGGCCTTGCTAGAGGAGTTTTATTCAAAGAGAACTGTCAAGGGGGTCCCATAAATCACCCAACCGCGTAAGGAACACAAAATCCGGGAACATAACACCGGTATGACGGAAACTAGGGAGGCAAGAGTGTAACAAAACACCAGGCATAAGGCCGAGCCTTCCACCCTTTACCAAGTATATAGATGCATTAATTAAATAAGAGATATTGTGATATCCCAACATAATCCTGTCCACCATGGAGCAATCTTCAACTTCACCTGCAACTAACAACGCTATAAGAGGGGCTGAGCAAAAATAGTAACATAGCCAAGCAATGGTTTGCTAGGAAGGGTGTCAAAGGTTAGAGGTTCATGGCAATTTGGGAGGCTTGATGAGCAAAAGATAGGTAACGCAGCATAGCGATAGAACGAAGCAACTAGCATAGCAATGATAGTAGTGAGATCCAGGATAGCGGTCATCTTGCCTGAAATCCCACTAGGAAGAAGAACGAGTTCATGAAGAAGATGAAGCCACGAAGACGAACCAAGCATAGACGAACGAATCCTCACGATCGCAACGAAACGGGAACTATCGAGAAGAAGCACACAACATAGTAAACACACCACAAATAAACATGACATGATGCACAAACAAGTATGATGCATAACAATACTACATGAAGCTACTCATGGCAAGAGATGATGCAGACAAGAGCAACACATCAAAGCAAGTTTAAATGAGGCCGGGAACAACATATAACAATTCCAGTAATTCCTCATATGCAAATTTCGAATATGGTCCAGATCTGAATAAACCTTATGTTCAAGTTGTTAAACAGCAAGTTAGGATGCAACAAGATGATCTACACGAGATTCTAGTCAAGTTATATATAAATTTCATTTAATTCGGAGCTACGGCCTAGAAGATATGAGCAAAACAAGTTTAACATGGCATTGATGCAAAATGCATACAAACATCAAGCAAACACCTCAAAACAAGGTTGCAACATGATAATATGAAACTACATGCAAAAACAAGCAAGTTTCATATAGAGCACACTCAAAACGGAGCAACGGTGCAACACATACACTCCAAACAAGACATAACAACAATCTGCCCAAAACAGCAACTAGGCATATTGCAAGCATCAAAATGATATGCTACAGAAGCTCAACATGATAACAAAAGGCATGGACATGATGTACAGGTAAAGCATAACAAAACATGAACACTGAGCTATCTCTAGAAAGTACTAGAACATGCTCAAAAAGACATGGCAAGATTGCAAATAATAACAGTTTCAGACTTTGCAGAAATAACACCAGGTTGCAAAGTTTAGAGCTATCAAACAACATGTTACAGGATCTTATCATGGAAAACAAAGGCATGGCATGAATCTACTAATTGCATAGAACAAAGTCCTTTACTGATCATGAGCCAAAAAGTATCAGAAGATATGATGGCACCCATGTAAACATGGCAAGTTATATGACAGATTCTTACATGGCAGGAACAACAATAAGTAGGCATGTTGGTGAGCTTGAACCACTCACCACATGGCATTACATGGCATGACAAGGCAACCAACAGTAAGAATACATTTTTGTGAAGCTAAGCATGGCAATAGCAAGTTCATAGGGTGCATGGATCACTAGCAACAATCATGGCAACATTGAACTTAATGTTAACAGGCTGACAACAACAATATTTAGCAACTTTAGAGCAAGATTACAATAAGCTACAACATGCTATAAATGCAACCAGGTGCATGGATGGATAGAGCATGACATGTATAACAAAACATCGTTAGTGAACATCTCCATATTAAGCATAGAATGACTTGTAGCAGCAGGTTTACATAGCAACAAAATATAACAAAAGCAGCCTAGCAAAACAGCAACAGCAAGTACCCTACTTAACAAGCTTGATGCACTCAGTACAGGACTCACAAAAATACATGGATGGCACCCATGTAAAGATGGCATGATGTAGTTCAAAACACATGTAGACATCAACCTCATAGGATGCACACATCAAATGCAACAAAAATGACAAATCACCAAGTTATAACAGTTTCAGCAGATTAACATCATATAGCACTCTTGCAACGATGATTCAGGCATCAAGATGATCTCAACCAAGCATGGCACAATGGAATGAAATGTAGAGCATCTCATGACGAACAGTTGGACATATTACACACACAAAACGGAGCAGTATACAACAAGTTATGGAATATCAAAGTGGGCACCAGAATGCTGAAAAATCAGGGACTTGGCGAGTTTTACAGAAAAAAAACCGGGTGATCGTCGAATAACTACGAGGCGCCCAGAGCGGGGATTAGGGGGCTGCTCACCCTAGGCTCGGCCCATGAAGGGGAAGCAGGCCGGGGTGGAGGCTTGGCAGGCTGGGCCCGCGGCTAGTGTCGTGGTTCTAAGTCTGACAGTAGAATAGGGGGTAGGTATGGAGAGGCAAGATCCTAGCTATGGAGCAGTTGTGCACACAAGTGTTTTACGAGTTCAGGCCCTTCTCGGAGGAAGTAACAGCCCTACGTCTCGAAGCCCGGAGGTGGTCGACTGGATTATGTGTGTGAGAGTTACAGGGGTGCGAACCCTTCTACTCGTGGAAGTGGGTGGCTTATATAGAGGACGCCAAGACCCCAGCCAGCCCACGTAGCGGAGGGTTAAAGTACATTAAGGTCTGGCGTTTCTGGTAACGCCTTACATAAAGTGTCATCATGACCATTAAGACTACTTAATTACAGACCGTTTGGATACAGAGTAGATCTTGAACTCCTGGTGGTCGAGTGAGTCTTCATGGTCGAGTGTCTTCTAGTCCGTCGAGTGGAGTTCCTCTTAGTCGACTGGAAGACGGCTTCTTCTAAAAGATGTCCTTGGGGAGGGTACCTTGGACAGGTTCATGACCCTACCCTAGGTACATGACTTCATCAGTAGCCCCCGAATGGATCGAGGTTTGAGTAAGGAAGGAGTTGGCAATCTTTCCGACCTGCTTTCTGGTGTTGTAAAGGTGTTTTTCTCTGGATCAATGACTTTCAAGTGAGGGTGTCAAGTTTCGTTCAGTCGCCTTGATCCATTCTTTATATCTGTCGAGTGAACTTTATGAACTTGGGGATTTCCGAGCGACGGATCGCAGGAGATCTTCCGTCTGACAAGTTGCCCTGTGGTTAGCGGATTTAGTGGGATCCGAATTTTGGGAAGTGCGCGAAGCGGAGAAGACCGCGATACTCGGATGGGATAAGGCAGGGACGCCTTGATTCCTGCGCCGCCTTTTTCGCCACGTATCGCCTGCGCGACTGTTTCGGGATTTGACAGGATCGCCTGGGCCTACCTGTCGGCCACTCGGAAGTGACTCCATATAAGGAACCTGGCGGAGGTTTTTTGAAGAGTGCCTCCTCCTTTTCCCCTCCCTCGTCTCCAAATTCATCCGCTGCGCCCACCAACTGGCCAGCGCTGCTGCTCCGTTCCAGTATCATCGGCGACAATGGTGAAAGAGAAGACATCGGCCTTGGAGCGGGCGAAGAAGGCGACGGCGAAGGTGAAGGGGAGAGCGACCAGTCGAGGGGGATCCTCGTCGCGGTCCCATTTGCCGCAAGGTTGGATCCAGGGTGATTGGATCCGCTCGACCATCACCCAAAAGGATCTCGACGACTTGGCCAAGGAAGGCCTGGTTGCGCACGGGGCGGCGAGGCTCCCGGGGATGGAGTGGCAGCCACAGCCTCAGGAGGGTGAGTGTGTCCTCTTGGCGACTCATGTAGATCGAGGGTTCTCTTTGCCACCGCATCTTTTCTTTCGAGGATTTCTGAATTTCTTTGGGGCTAAGCTTCACCACTGTACACCCAATTCCGTTGCCTATCTCACCGCTTTTGTATCTTTGTGTGAAAACTTCTTGGGTTGTCGGCCGCACTAGGGCCTCTTCAAGCATATTCACTTGTCATTCTCGGACGGTGAAAAAGGCCAGCCCCAACGACGAGAGAACTCAGGTAATCCAGATGTGTGGGGGTCTCGGGGTCCAGATGAGGAGTAAGAGCGCTTTCCCAGCTATGACCCTTCTCGAGTCATTCAGAGGGTGGCAGTCGACCTGGTTCTACTGCCAAGACCAGCCGACGCCAGGGTAGTCGACTGGGCTCCCTCCTTTCTCTATGAGTCGAGTGAACAAGCCATCCTCTCTGAAAGTAGTTCCGGAGGAGAAGGCTCAGGTTAAAATGTTGATGGACCGAGTAGTCCAGTTGATTCGTGACAGTGTGACTGGCATGGACCTTCTAGAGGTTTTCCTTCGGCGGCGCATCCGACCGCTCCAGTATCGGGGCCACCCGATGTGGTTGTACTCTGGTACTGAAGACACCACTGGGGTCCACCCAGAGGAGGTTGATGATGCCACACTGGAGAGGTGGATGACTGCCATTACGGGGAACAAGGACAACCCTCGTGGGGCCAGGAGGATCCCGCCACTCGACCAATCTTATGAGGCGGACAAGGTATGACCACTTTTCTCCAATTGCTCCGTCCGTTCTGTTTCGTCGTAGATCAGTCGATTGACTTTGTCTTGCTTGTTGTCTTTCAGGAAACCACCAAGTTGTACTCGATGCCCAACGGGGCGCAAGCACAGACCGAAGAGGAGGAAGGAAGTGGAGGCGAAAGTCAAGAGGAGTGGGAGTCGGATGCCGATGAGGGTGATGAAGATGCAGGCTCCGATGAGGAGGAAGAGGAGGAGGAAGTTGTGCCTCCTCATTCCGAAAGGAGGTCCTAGCTCACCCACGACCCTGCGGCCGAACGCGGCAAGGGAGTCGTGCCTGCTGGGCAGTCGACGAAACGCCCTCGGACAACTTCACCGGCGCCGACTGAAAAGGCGTCGAAGCAACCCCGAGCGGCCCCGACAAAACCGGCGAAGGCCCTACCGAAGATGAGGATGGAGATTCCGACTGTTTCTGGGTAACGGCATAACTCATGTTTTTCATTCTTGGTCGACTCAATCGCTGACCGACTGATATTTGAAATCGCAGTGCTGCTACTTCTGAGACTTCAGCCAGGCATGAGGGTCAAGAAATGGAAGATGCTACTACTTCTCATCCTGGTATAATCTGCGCGGTTTTGCTTTCGGTCGATTGAATCTTTATTTTTGACTTTGAACTTCTTCTGCAGCTCCACCTAGCGTTGTCATCAATCTTCCTAACAATGACGATGAAGCGCCATTGAGGCAGAGGAGGAGCAGTAAGGCGACTGTTGGCAAGGCTGCTCAGGTTGTGTCAGCATCTGGACCACTGATTCCAAAGGGGAGCAACGTTGCTCGGGCTACCGTGTCCTTTGCGGAGCCATTGACGGTTGCCCGCCCTTCGTCGTCGAGTGCTGACCCGCCTTCTCTCTTCTCCACCTACCACGTCCCGGAGGACCAAGCAAGCGCTGCCAAGGAAGCCATACGCCAGGCCGGGATTATGATGGAGCAAGTGAAGGCGATCCGAACCGCCAGCCAAGCAGCTTATGACGCGAGTTCAGCTCTCCAGAGTAATGTCCAGGTTAGTTAAACATCGACTGGAAATCTTGATGTTTGTCATGCACCCACTAGGTGTGTTAATTCTACGGTGGATTGCTAGCAGTCGACTGTAGTCTTTGTGTCTTGAGATTTCTCACTTTACTCGAGTGGAACAATAAAACTGGTGGGGGCACGCTGAGTGCAACCACTGGGTGTAGTCCATGAGACCGTGGTCGATTGCTAGCAATTGGCTATGGTCTGATTTTTTTTACTGCTGACAGTTAACTGCTTCCGGTCGACTGATCGACTCTGAGTCTAGCTGATAGAACTAGTGGGGGCACGCTGAGTGCACCCACTGGGTGTAGTCCCTGAGACTACAGTTGAATATTTAGATTCAGCTGTAGTCTTAGAAATACTACGATTTTTCTTTTAGTCACTCGGAAGTGATCTGTCGTTGATGTCTGTTGGCTGAACTTTCGCAGAAATCTTGTGACCTTGTTTCTCGTTATACCGAATTGGAGAACAAGCATATCCAGCTTGAACTTGACCACAAGCTTGTCCAAGAGAACTTTACGAAGTCGAAGGAGGAGACAAAAGGTATGTTTGGTGAGAATCTTGATGACTGTCCTTGCTTCTTGCCTGTCTCCGAGTCTGATCTTATTGTGATTTTTGCAGAAAAACTGAGGGATGCTCTGAAGAAGAAGGACCTTGACCTCGCCGAGGCGCAGAAAGCGGCTTCGGACAAGACAAAACTTGCAGAAGAGAAGTTGGCTTCTGTCAACAAACTTGAAGAGGAAAACACTAATCTGAAAGCTGCTCTCGACGTGGCCAACCAAGAAGTCACTCGACTGAAGAATGCCAATATGGTCCTGAGCGACAAAGCTGGCGAGCTGGCAGGAAAGAAGAATGACTTGGAGGTTTATCTGGGAGGACTCGCCAAGAAGCTATTCCTCATGCTCGAAGGTAACCCCTTATCTCCGATTGGTAATTACTGACTTGCTGTAAGGGCATTAGCTTATCCTTGAATCGTGTCCGCAGAATTTTTCCAAAACTTTGAAGAGGAGACTAGTCGAGTGGAGACTGTCTTGGATCCCATCAATTCTCCGGTGAAGGATGAAACCACTATGAACGTGCTCCGCCTCGAGTCTCGCGTTGCTGCAGTGGTCAATTACCTTGCAAGACTGAAGGCCGCAACGTCACGCATCGACACATCGCTCTGGCCAGAAGAAACGCTTCAGAACGACCTTGAGTCGCTGATGACTCGACTGAACGAAGTTCCGAGTCGAGTGCAAGAATGGAAGAAGTCTTCTGCTAGGTGTGGTGCTGACATCGCTCTGTCCTTGGTCCGCGTCCAGTGCAAGGAAGCGAGAGAAGACAAGCTGGTGTCTCTCAAGGTGGCCAACACTAGGAAGCATGACTTCCGTTCTTTCATGGAGACCTTCATCGCGGCTGCCACTCGGATCGCAGATGGGATCAACCTGGATGAGTTTGTTGCGCCTTCCAGCCCTCCGCAGGAGGGGTAAAAAACTTCTATGCTTGATGATTTGAATTTGCCTCGGAATGCCGAGTGATTTTTGTAACCGACAAACTTTAACAAGCTTGATGCCTGAGCACTTCTGGGTCCGTAGGACGTTATCCGAATTTGATTTGCCGTTGAAATATGTTTGCTTCTTTCGGACAACCATCTTCTTTGGGTTGGAATATATACTAGTATTTGTAATGCTCTTTTGCAGGTAGGAGTGAAGCACAAATTGCAGTCGACTTGTGCTCGTCATGTTTGGGCGAGTGCTTGGCTGCAATCAAGCCTCCGAGTGAGAAACTTGTTCTCCACTCAGAAGGAATTTAGAAACTTAGGCAAGCACTGGGCTGCAGCTAAGCCCCCGAGTGGGAGGTTTTCTCTCCACTCGGTAGGATTTTAGAAACTTAGGCGAGCACTGGGCTGCAGCTAAGCCCCCGAGTGGGAGGTTTGCTCTCCACTCGGTAGGATTTTAGAAACTTAGGCGAGCACTGGGCTGCAGCTAAGCCCCCGAGTGGGAGGTTTGCTCTCCACTCGGTAGGATTTTAGAAACTTTGGCGAGCACTGGGCTGCAGCTAAGCCTCCGAGTGTCTAGGTTTGCTCTCCACTCGGTAGGGTTTTAGAAACTTAGGCGAGCACTGGGCTGCAGCTAAGCCTCCGAGTGGGAGGTTTGCTCTCCACTCGGTAGGACTTTAGAAACTTAGGCGAGCACTGGGCTGCAGCTAAGCCCCCGAGTGGGAGGTTTGCTCATCACTCGGTAGGATTTTAGAAACTTAGGCGAGCACTGGGCTGCAGCTAAGCCCCTGAGTGGGAGGTTTGCTCTTCACTCGGTAGGATTTTAGAAACTTAGGCGAGCACTGGGCAGCAGCTAAGCCCCCGAGTGACGTAGCTCGGAAGGAGGAAGCAGGGGTCGACCTGCGCCTCGTCCTCCTTGCAAAGCGTACAATGTCTTTTATTCTTAGGCGAACACTAGGTTGCAGCTAAGCCTCCGAGTGGAAGATTGGCTTATCACTCGGTAGGATTTTCAAAAACTTAGGCGAGCACTGGGCTACAGCTAAGCCTCCGAGTGGAAGGCTGGCTTACCACTCGGTAGGATTTTCGAAAACTTAGGGGAGCACTGGGCTGCAGCTAAGCCCCCGAGTGGAAGGCTGGCTTACCACTCGGTAGGATTTTGTTTAACTTAGGCGAAACGGATTTGCAGCTAAGCCTCCGAGTGGAAGGCTGGCTTACCACTCGGTAGGATTTTTTACAAGCTTAGGCGAAACGGGTTCGCAGCTAAGCCACCCACTGGGGGACAGGTTTATGAGAACAAAAGCAATAACAATTACTGAGAAAATTATGAAACTCTTGTCTTTGATGAATACACTACAAGAGTACTTTTATTACAACTCATCCGAGTGAAAAACTTAAGTATAAAAAGGGCGGAGCAGGTCCGCGTTCCATGCTCAGGGCTCGTCAATCTGATGCTCGACATTGTAAAGGCGGTATGCCCCATTATGGAGAACCTTGGTGACGATGAAGGGACCTTCCCAAGTAGGAGCAAGCTTGTAGTTTCTGCTGATCCACTTGGAGAAGTAAATCTCCCTCCTGGAAAGCTCGACTCTTCACATTTCTGGCATGGAAGCGACGCAAGTCCTGCTGGTAAATGGTCGATCGGATCAAGGCCATCTCTCTTTCTTCTTCTAGAAGGTCGACCGCATCCTGTCGGGCTTGCTTTGCTTCAGCTTCGATGTAGAGTTCGACTCAGGGTGCGTTGTGAAGCAGGTCACTCGGCAAGACTGCTTCAGCTTCGTAGACCAAGAAGAACGGAGTCCTCCCAGTCGACTGGTTTGGCGTGGTCCTTAATCCCCAAAGCACCGACGGAAGTTCGTCGACCCATGCACCAGCTGCGTGCTTGAGGTCACACATCAGTCGGGGTTTCAACCCTTTGAGAATTAAGCCATTTGCTCATTCTGCTTGTCCATTCGACTGGGGGTGAGCGACTGAAGCATAGTCGACTTGTGTACCCTGAGATGTGCAGAAGGCTCTGAATTCTTCGGAGTTGAAGTTAGACCCATTGTCTGTGATGATGCTGTGTGGAACTCCATATCTGAATACCAACTCCCTGATGAAGCTGACGGCGGTGCCGGCATCCAGATTCTTGATGGGTTTAGCCTCAATCCACTTGGTGAACTTGTCGACTGCTACCAATACATGGGTGTAGCCGTTTCTGCCTGTTCTCAGTGGTCCAACCATATCCAACCCCCATACAGCGAAAGGCCAGACGAGTGGAATGGTCTTCAAGGCTGAGGCGGGTTTGTGCGACATATTGGAGTAGAATTGACATCCTTCACACTTATCGACTATCTCTTTTGCCATCTCATTTGCTCCAGGCCAGTAGAAACCCGCTCGGTATGCTTTAGCCACGATGGTCCGAGAGGACGCATGATGGCCACAGGTCCCCGAGTGGATGTCGTTGAGAATCATTCGACCTTCTTCCGGTGTTATGCATTTCTGGCTGACTCCAGTTGCACTTTCTCTGTACAACTGTCCCCTCATGATGGTGAAGGCTTTGGATCGGCGGACGATTTCTCGAGCCTCTTCTTCATTCTCGGGGAGCTCTTTCCTCAGAATATAGGCGATATAGGGCACTGTCCAGTCGGAAGTGATGACCAGAACTTCCATGATTAAGTCGACCACAGCTGGGACCTCGACTTCAGTCGGATCTGTGGCGCTTTTTGGCTGCAGGGCTTCCTCAGTGAAAGGATCCTCTTGAACCGACGGCGTGTGAACATGCTCCAAAAACACGCCACTCGAAATGGCTTCTCTCTTTGAACCTATCTTCGCCAAGTCATCGGCTGCTTGATTTTTCAGTCGGGGAACGTGATGGAGCTCTAATCCCTCAAATTTCTTCTCCAGCTTTCTGACTGCATTGCAGTAACCAGTCATGGTTGGGCTTCTGACGTCCCACTCCTTCATCACTTGGTTGACCACTAAGTCCGAGTCGCCGTAGACCATGAGGCGACGGACGCCGAGTGAAATGGTCATACGCAACCCGTACAAGAGTGCTTCGTATTCTGCTTCATTGTTGGAGGAATCAAAGTGAATCTGGAGTACATATCTGAGCCTATCTCCTCGGGGGGAAACCATGAACACTCCGGCACTGGAACCATTCATCAATTTGGAGCCATCGAAAAACATAGTCCAGTGCTCCGAGTGAACTTGGGTCGGTAACTGCTGTTCAGTCCACTCGGCGAGGAAATCTGCTATTGCTTGGGACTTGATAGCTTTCTTTGCCTCAAATCTGATATCTAGGGGAAGAAGTTCAATCGCCCATTTTGCCACTCGACCGGTTGCGTCTCTGTTGTGCAGAATCTCTAATAAGGGGGCGTCGATGACGACTGTGATGATATGGTCAGAGAAGTAGTGAGCAACTTTCTTCGTGGTCATATAAATCCCATATACAAGCTTCTGATAATGAGGGTATCGTTGCTTCGATGGGGTCAGGACTTCGGAAATGTAATATACTGGGCGCTGAACTTTGAAGGCTTTCCCTTCTTCTTCCCGCTCGACCGTAAGTACAGTACTGACGACTTGTCCTGTGGCTGCAATGTAAAGCAGCAAAGGCTCTTTGCTGATTGGAGCAGCAAGCACTGGCTGGGTGGAAAGCAAGGTTTTTAACTCTGCAAATGCTGCGTCAGCTTCAGGAGTCCACTCGAACTTATCTGACTTCTTCATCAGTCGGTAAAGAGGCAATGCCTTCTCACCGAGACGAGAGATGAACCCGACTTAAAGCGTCCAAGCAACCAGTAAGCTTCTGAACATCGTGCACACGCACAGGTCATTTCATTCGGAGTAGTGTGCCTACTTTCTCTGGGTTTGCATCGATTCCTCGTTCGGAAATGAGAAAACCGAGTAATTTTCCACCAGGAACTCCGAATATGCACTTGGATGGGTTAAGCTTGATATCGTACCTCCTGAGGTTGGCAAATGTTTCAGCCAGGTCAGTCAGCAGGTCGGAACTTTTCCGTGACTTGACCACAATGTCATCCATGTACGCTTCCACATTCCGACTGATTTGAGTGAGCAAACACTTCTGAATCATCCTCATGAACGTGGCTCCCGCATTCTTGAGGCCGAATGGCATGGTGACATAACAGAAGCACCCGAATGGGGTGATGAAAGCTGTTTTGATCTCATCGGGTCCAAACAGACGGATCTGATGGTACCTAGAATAAGCGTCCAAGAAAGAAAGTCGCTCACATCCCGCAGTCGAGTCGACTATTTGGTCGATGCGGGGAAGAGGAAAATGATCTTTCAGGCAGGCCCGATTGATATGCTTAAAATCGATGCACATGCAAAGTGAATTGTCCTTTTTGGGGACCATGACGACATTGGCGAGCCACTCGGAGTGGTAAATCTCTCGGATAAACTCTGCTGCTAGGAGCCGAGCCACTTCCTTGCCAATGGCCTTCCGTTTTCTGGACGGTGGACCGTCGCAGATGTTCCTTCACAGGTTTTTCCTTTGAATCGACTCGCAGACGATGCTCAGCCAGTCCCCTGGGTACACCCGGCATGTCAGAAGGTTTCCATGCAAAGATGTCCCAGTTCTCACGGAGGAAGTGGATGAGCGCTTCTTCCTATTTGGGGTCGAGTGTTGTGGAGATATGAGTCGGAGCAGCGTTAGGGTCGGTCGGGTGGATGTGAACGGGTTTTGTCTCACCGGACAACTGAAACGCTGATTCCGTAGCAGGCTTTTTGGCTTGCAACAAATCACTCGGGTCTGCATTCCTTTGGTGTTCCTACCACTCTTCTGCCACCATCTGAGCATCGGTGATCTTTGAGCCTTTCTGGAAGCACTCTTCTGCCTTCTTGCGGTTACCAGTGACAATGATCACGCCTTAAGGGCCAGGCATCTTTAGTTTGAGGTACACGTAACATGGTCGAGCCATAAAACGTGCATAAGCTAGCCTGCCCAAAATTGCATGATAGGCACTCTGGAAATCCACAACCTCAAATGTCAGCTTCTCTTTGCGGAAATTCTTTGAATCACCAAAAACTACATCAAGAGCAATCTGGCCGAGTGATGCGGCCTTCTTGCCAGGGATGACTCCATAAAAACTCATGTTGCTCGTGCTCAGTCTGGACATCGGAATGCCCATCCCTTTCAGCGTCTCAGCATACAGTATATTCAAACTGCTGCCGCCATCCATCAACACTTTGGTCAATCGAGTGCCTTCAACGACGGGGTCGACCACCAGCGCTTGCCTCCCAGGGGTGACTATGTGCGTGGGGTGGTCAGATTGGTCGAATGTAATGGCAGTCTGAGACCACTTCAGGTAATTGGGTGTTGACGGAGCAGCCATATTCACCTCTCGGTTTATAACTTTCAGTCGGTTTTTGCTCTCGACATCAGCAAAAATCATCAAGGTGGAATTGACTTGCGGATATTCCTCGTCACTATCCTCCTTGTCCTCAACCTTGTCCGACTCTTTCTCTTTGTCCTTGGGTTGCTTCCCTTGGAACTGCTGTATCAGGAGTCGACACTGTCGAGTGGTATGCTTCGGGTAGATGAAATTACCCTCTTCATCTTTCTTGGTGTGGATGTGACATGGTAAATCCATCACGTCATTTCCTTCTTTATCCTTTACTTTCTTGGGGTTCCAAGGCCCCTTGGGTTTCCCTTTGAACTTTCCTTGGTTCAGGGCCAAGGCTTCTCCAGGAGCGGCTGGCTCGGCTTTACGCTTTTGCTTCCGACCGGAATTTCTGCCTCCGGTGTCCTAGGTGACTGACTTGTGCTTGCCACTCCGGAGCCGATCCTCTTCCTCACCATTGGCATATTTGGTGGCTATTTCCATCATTCGACTCAGAGACATGTCTCCGGTTCGACCGAACTTCAGGCTTAGCTCTCTGTACTTTACGCCCTCCTTGAAGGCGCAAACTGCCTAGTGATGAGATACATTTTCTACTGTGTGATGCAGTGTGATCCATCTCTGGATGTAATCCCTCAGAGTCTCATTCGACTTCTGTACGCAAGATTGCAGCTCTGTCAGTCCAGCCGGCCGCTTGCACGTTCCTTCGAACGTCCTGAAAAACATTCGGGAGAGGTCCTCCCACGTGTAGATGCTGCTGGGTGTCAACTGATTCAGCCATGCCCTGGCTGACCCTTCCAACATGAGAGGCAGATGCTTCATGGCCACCTCATCATTTCCGCCGCCGATCTGAACAGCCACTCGGTAGTCCTCAAGCCAAGTATTAGGCTTGGACTCACCGTTGAACTTGCTGACTCCAGTCGCCAACCTAAAGTTGGGAGGAATCACCGCGGCTCTGATGGCTCTGCTGAAACACTCTGGTCCGGAGACGTGCACTCGGCTGCTGGTGGGTACATATCTGTCATTACCCTCTCCGTGGGCTCTGTTCCGGTCGACCAGACCTTGAACGATGATGGATCTCGCATCAAAGCCTGGTTCCCTGGGGTCGACCGGAATTCTTCGCCCGCCACTGTGCTGGCGTCTGTCATCCTGCTGTCGAGGCATATATCATCCACCCCTCGGGGGAGGAGTGGGCACTCGACGTTAGATCGAATCGGTGATCATACTGCTCATAGTTCCTGTACTGATCGTGCCGGTCGCCATGCCCTTCACGCCTCGGGGGTGATCTGGGGCTATGAGCCGACTGGACCATATTCGCCGCCACGGATCTGCTATGAATCCTGTTCCGCGACTGCGACACAGCCGAATTCTGATCTCCTGCTACCCGGAGCAAATCCCTGATCTGCATCAAGCCTCTGCCAGCCTCTGACTGGGAAGGCTGAATCGACTCCGCTATACGGGTTGCAGCTACCAAATTCTGGATCGGAGTGCGGTATACCTGAGTCGGAGGTTTAAAGAGTTGGCGTCGACTGGAGTCTGGAATCCGTTGCCGCGCGCGCTCGTTGAGTGCCCGCTGAAGGTTCTCCAGTCGAGTGCGCTCAGCCAGGTTGGCCAAGCGCGCGTCCTCTAAGGCGCAAGCCTCAGGGGTTTCTCCAACGATCGGAGTATGAAGCGCATCCATGTTCCGGCGGCGAAGTTCTTCCCTCTGCTGCGAGTCGAGGGGCTCGGGGCGGTACTCCTCATGGTCGTGCGACGGATCGCCTCCGCCGTTGCCTCCCTTGGTGCTAGGAAAGCCGGGGGGAACATGTGGCCCATTGACCACCAGGACCTCCGCTGCCAGATCACTGCTGTCGCATTCGGATGCAGTCTCTGCGGAGCCAGTCGACAGGTCGAACAGGCCGTAAAGAGATTCGTCGGGCTCGATTGCCGCGACTTGGGCAGTGGTCGACTAGCGATCCACTGCGTGCCTCACCCACTGCTGAAGCCTCGACCAACCGGAGCGCTTACGCCTGCGGGAAGCTAGGAGGGAGGATGACACAAAAACCGGCCAATACTGAGTCGACGGTTGCCGCAGAAGGACGCCACGGACGCATGCTCGGAAGTGCGTAGCTCCGTGGACTGGGAGCGCATCCACGTCGAGCGAAGCCTCCTGCAGTCAGGCAGAGTCGTCGGCGATGAATGTGAGCGCACCGAGACGGATCTGGCGGCCCTCAACCAAAACTCCACGTAAAACCATGATGATGGGAATTGAAAAAGATTGCAACTTCTCCAACAAGTCGCTAAGACACTTGCCCCACGGTGGGCGCCAACTGTCGTGGTTCTAAGTCTGACAGTAGAATAGGGGGTAGGTATGGAGAGGCAAGATCCTAGCTATGGAGCAGTTGTGCACACAAGTGTTTTACGAGTTCATGCCCTTCTCGGAGGAAGTAACAGCCCTACGTCTCGGAGCCCACAGGCGGTCGACTGGATTATGTGTGTAAGAGTTACAGGGGTGCGAACCCTTCTACCAGTGGAGGGGGGTGGCTTATATAGAGGACGCCAAGACCCCAACCAGCCCACGTAGCGGAGGGTTAAAGTACATTATGGTCTGGCGTTTCTGGTAATGCCTTACATAAAGTGTCATCATGACCATTAAGACTACTTAATTACAGACCGTTTGGATACAGAGTAGATCTTGAACTCCTGGTGGTCGAGTGAGTGTTCATGTTCGAGTGTATTCTAGTCCGTCGAGTGGAGTTCCTCTTGGTCGACTTGAAGACGGCTTCTTCTAAAAGATGTCCTTGGGGAGGGTACCTTGGACAGGTTCATGACCCTACCCTAGGTACATGACTTCATCAGCTGGGCTGCGGGGCCCGCGAGGCAACGGCCTCGTGCGCTCCTACGCACGCGCAGCCGCGCCAGCGGCGCTTCCAGCGAACGGCAGCGAGCCTGGGACAGCGAGGAAGAGGAGAAACAGCATGGGGCGGCGGGAATGGACGGATCCTGGCGGCGCAGTGCCGGATCCGGGCTCGATGAGGACTCCGGTTGCCGGAGGACGGCGGATCTGGCCGGCAACGACCTCGAGGGGGCGATGGGCAGCGGTCGGTGCTTAGGGTCAACGAGATGGCACGGAGCGGTGACCTGTGAGGAAGAGACCGGCGGGGTGAGGGAGAGGGCTGGAGAAGGAGAAGGGGCGCGGCGGCAACCTGGGGTCGGACGGCGAGCGGCGTGGGGCGGCGGAGGTGCGCTCCGGCGAGGCGACAGCGGGACAGCTCGGCATCGGGCGCAGGAGGTGAGCGCTGAGGGGCGGCAACATGGAGCGGGCCTCGGCCCAGATCGGGGCCTAGGCGGGCCCGGTGCAGGCTCTGGAGGGCCTGGCGCGTGGGAGGCTGCTGGGGGATGATGTGGCGCCTTCCGGTTGGCCCGGGGCGCTGGCTGCGGCGGCGGAGGCCAGTGGGGGCGCGCCACTTGGCGGCGGTGGGCTTGGCAGGCGTGGAAAACGAGGCCGAGGTGGGAGGTGGCGGCGGCTGCAGGTTAGGGGAGGGGTTAGGCTAGGTTATACTAGGGTTTAGTCCGAAAATGGATAAGGGAGGTTCTATTTATAGGTAGGAGGGCTGGGTTAGGGTGTTTTGGAGCCCTCCGATCTCGATCGGACGGTTCCGGACACAAGGGGTGTTAGGTTGGGCCTAAGAGGGCTTAGTGGGTTGTGAAGAGAGTGCTTGGGCTGAGGGGAGAGAAGAGAAATGCAGCCCGGCGGCAGTTTCGGAGATCAAAACGTCCGACGAAGGTACCGGGAGCGGTACCGCTATGTTTAATGGTTGGGCAGTCAAACGGACTCCGAATGCGACGAAACTTGACAGGCGCTCTGTCTACACTATAAAAAGACCGCACGACAAGTTGCAACCCATTCCGAGAACATTTTTATGCCACTTATAAAATAATATTTCGGATGTGCCGCGGGCGCGTGCGAGTGTGTCCGGACTCGGAACGGACAACGGAGAGAACCGGCGGAACCCCAACGGATGCAAGTTTTGAAAAACATGTAGATGAGATGCAGATGATGACATGGAAAAATGCAACACGCAAGCAAATGACATGGCAACTACGGCGAATACTGGAAGACACCTGGCGCATCGAATCCGGGGCGTTACAGAATTGTGGCGAGTGTTCCATGCTATCAACTTCCATTATGACATGCGAGAACCCTCAAATAGAACCAAATATGTTGAAGATTGCTTTATCACATTTTAAAATTATAATAAGAGTGCAGACGCTCCTCCATCCGGTTCCTAGTACTAGTATAGTACATACCTTTTTAGACTATAGTAGTAGTACTAGTACTACTAGTAAACTTTGCGCTTGGCTATTCGCCTATTCGGGAAGTCGAACAATAATAGCACTAGTAGTATAGTGTATGCTTCTGGCAATCTGACACCAAATTAACTGTTGCACGTCCACCGCCTGAGTGAGGGAGAGATTGCATTAGTCAAAAGTTTCTCCTTGTCTTGCGAGCCATCGCGCGCAAGCTTCTCCCGTCCTACAACCTTCTCCTCGTTCAGCAAGTTGACGGGACACATCAAAGTAATGCTAGTCCATACTGCCTCCTCCCCGGTTAATATGGCTTAATTTCAAACGAGATAAATACATTGTCTGTCACTATATATTTGTAAAAATACAGTCAGTAGACTTCATAATACGCTCATTGCGCTCAATATATATATTTTTCGATGTTTATACGGTCACTAGCTCACCCTGACTGAGTACGTGTGTGCATGCATGTGTAGGTTGAGCACTTGAGTGTGACCGTGTGTGTTCCGTCGTGTGCTCGGACATGCATGCATTAGGGCGTCGCGCGTGTTTTTGCATCCATGTGTACGTGTGACTGTTGCATACATGTAGGGGAGTACGTGTAGGGGCCACTAAGGAGCACTCAAATCACACAGTAAGTTAGTCGGAAGAAGCAACCATCATTTCACTCTTGAATGACACGTACGCAATATAAAATGGTTGATATGGAGAGAAAAAAAACCACTATATATACTCTAGCAGGAGCCTAAGCTACAAGCCTGCTTGCTTAGGTTGCTCTCTTCACAAGCATAGAACGACGGGCCTGATCCCGTAGCTAGGGGAAGGGAACAATGTTCTGCGTAGACGCGGTTGACATCGGCGAGGGAGAAAACCCACAGTCGGTGCGTCCCAATCGGGGGTCACCGCAGTATGGGCCGATGCCGCATCCCAACTGCCCTTCTAACTACAGCCCGATGTCCCAGGTAGTCCATCTTCCTATTGGAGCCGGCTTGCTC
This sequence comes from Triticum aestivum, assembly GCF_018294505.1. Taxonomy (NCBI): domain Eukaryota; kingdom Viridiplantae; phylum Streptophyta; class Magnoliopsida; order Poales; family Poaceae; genus Triticum; species Triticum aestivum. The sequence goes on from NC_057810.1 coordinate 585,391,129, forward strand.
CACTGCCGTAGCTCCATCTCCATGTCGATCTTTCTCTACTTCTACCGGCTTCTACTTGTGATGAGTTTATGTCTCATGAACTAGTGCCAGTACTATTATTCTAATCACACTTCTTCAATATCTTTGCCATCAAGGATGCTCAGGTCGATTTTAGTGGAACTGCAGAAAAGCATCGTATGATCCGAGGGTGCTAGCCGTCTTTCCTTTGACAGGTCCTACCTGGCCAAGAAATTAAATCATGTTTAGGGTTTAGGGTTTATGTCGTAGTGACCCCATCAATAGTTTTTCTTTCGTACACGCTCTCACAACTTTTTTCTTTAGTTGTGAAGTAAATATTGGCTATGATTTGTGAATCATTGAGGTGCATCAGCATGCGTGTTAGTTTTTGTTTGTATTTGATGGAATGTTGTAACGGGGCAACCTTGGAATAGGAATGAAAACGGAGTGGAAAGTTTCAGTTTTTCTGGAGAAAAAATGGAAACAGAGAGAAACCAACGTTCCGTTGGATCGCACCATCGAGCAAAACCAACATTTAAATCATGTCTGTCGTGTTTGTGTCTCACCCTCCTCCACGGCTCGACCCCACACGGTCGCTCGACATGCCACTCACCGCAAACCGAGTATACGATAACTTTCCCGCCTGCTTGTCGATGGATCGCGCCATGGTGTACTAGCACTACTGGAAGAGATTAAGGAGTTGGGGGAGGACAACTAGCTATAGCACGGACTCCCAAGAACTTTTTACATGCATGTTGTAGCCGGCTACTGCGACCTTTGAACACGGAGCAGCCGCGTGCACCCGGAAGCGGCACGGGCGACGCTCTCTCGGCCGGCGCGCCGCTTCGATGCCAGCGCCAGTGAGAGGTCGTGTCCGCTCTGGCCAGGCATGAATGTGGCACTGACCGTTTCGGGCGGGAAGCACGCGCGGGTTATGAAGAGGGTTCGGGTTGATCAGGACCGGCCGTGGAAGCGGTCCGGATGTCGCAAACAAGAGATGATGTACGTTAATATTGCTGCGTATACAATTAACAACGTAAATAATGTGCGAGTTGGACAAATATGTTTCCAGATGGAGATGAAAATGGAATTTTACGTAAACACGGATATGCATGTCTATGTCTATGTGTGTGTGCGCGATGACTCTCGCGACCTGGAAGCGAGGTCGTGTTTTTGATCGAGTTTTCTTTCTTGGTACGTTAAAAAATCAGTGTGTCTAGTTCACATCTAGATGTTACTTAAGGATATCACATCTAAGCTCCCACAAGTATATAATGTAGCAACAAGAAACAAAAAAAACTAGGAGAAAAAAAAGACCACAAACAGAGTGGACATCAACTTAGATGTGACATAACTATGTCACATCTAGATGTGTCCTAGACAGACCCTTAAAAAATTGTCCGTCAGTTTTCGTTTATTTTTTCCGGGAACACGCGTATTCTATTTAAAACCACTATTATGGAGAGATTTTTTTACTCCATTATAGCCTCTTGTTTGATAGAGTTTCTCGCGTCTCGCTCTCTCACCCTCTCCATATCAAAACAAGATGATAGTGTCCACTCTATCTCTCTCCTCATCGGTGGTCACAGATCCGGCCGAATCCTGTCTGCTGTGGGAGGTGAGGAGGTGCAGCGTTGACGTTGTCGCCGTCGGCAACGGAGGAAGCGGATGCGCACCGTCCTCTCAGAGCCGGCACTGGCGCGAACGAAGATCCTCCGCACCCTTGTTTGCTGCCGTCGTGTGGGCAGATCCCGCCCGCCCGCCTAAACGACATCTCGCCCACCTGAGGTATAACTTCTTGTACTGGTCCAGCTCCCCAGGTTGCTGCGTGCGAGTTTTCTTCTATGCGGCTACTCCCCAGCTCCCCATGCATGTATAGTAGCTAGGGTTCGTCGGCTGGTCCAACATCACCTACTAGTACTATTATAGAGGAAATGCCACTCGTAAAGTTGTCCTGATTTATGCCTCGATGGAGGTATACATGTTGTTTCGACAAAAAGTACATGGTGGTTGTGCGGTCATTGTCCATATGGTGGTAGTACTATCACTGGTTAAATGAAGAAATGCTTTTTTTCTCGGGTATCCTGGTTTAGTTCCCATCAAGATAATTATGATGCTTCTATTTGTTGGTGTCCTTTTCATTAATTCTTATTGAAAATTGAGATGTCATTGCTAATCTTGTAAAACAAAGTAACAACACTATATCACTTTTTTATATTTTTGGAAACAGCGATGCGTATCTCCATACCCGTGTATGTCTTCCTCAATTTTAGTGGAACTGCACAAAATTGGATGGCCATTGTTGTTCTGCCTCACCGTCCTCTGCCACGTGGTTCTTCCTTCCTCGAGCTTGATTACTGAGAAGAAACAGACCAGAGTGAGGATTTGTCGAACTTCATAGGTGCCTCACCCAAACTTGATGCCAAATGGATGATGCATCACCACGATGACCTATCGATGCTCATGGTTGCGTCGGCTGGTGAAGCTGATCGATTTTCAATGACAAACAAGTTGTCTTCCATCGGTGCTATTTGCTTGTTACGCACAAAGATGACATACTTCGTCAGTTCACCTTGGTTGCGTTGGAGACGCAGTCGTCTTTCACGTTGGTGCAATTTTATCACACAATTGGCTATGAACCAAATGTTTCCTCGAAGAAGGATCGACGTTGGTACTAAGAGCATAAGTTTTGTATTGATTTCTACGCCTTCTCACAACTTTGTCTCTAGCTCCACTGTAATTTTATTTGTCCAGCTATTAACTTTGATTTAAAAAATGGTGTGGACTAAAAGCCCGGATGGACATAGTAGGCCTCCATTTTTATTTACTCCACATATTAGATTTGACTGTAGTCAAACTTTGTAATACTCTCAAACCTTTCCGATAATTGAAATTAAAATTCTTTATTTGTACACACTCTCACACGTTTCTGATAATTTGGCGTATGTGTGGTTGTTCACTTAAGGGAGGGTAGTGTACCGCACGTGAAGGACAGTAAGTGTGACCAGGACACGTGGGCGTGGATCGTTAGTTCATTGGAAGTAGTACTCCCTCCGTCTAGGTGTGTAGTAGGTCATCTTACGAAAACCAAATAATTCCAAAACACTTAGGCGTGGTGCATTAACTTCTACCTCGTTTTTTGTTTCTTGACATTTCAACCAATAAGAGATAAAGGGTGTGCATGCTTTTAATGACTTGAGACTATCAAACATGACATGCAGTGGTTAGTTCATTGCATGCAATACTATTAATTAGCAAATAAACATTATTGTTTCTCGTTTTCCCCTCCTCCTTGGTCATGGTGCACAGCCTAAGATGACTTACTCACCTAGATGGAGGGACTAGTAGTTTTCTTCACTGTACGTTAAATAAAGAGTTTCGTTTCGTACTTACATAACTTCAAATGATTGTTATGGAGAGAATAAGAAAACCACTCCACTATACATTAGTCGTATACACGAGAGTACTATATGGACACAGCTTCATTGACTTAGTGCACCTGCCTTTGGGTTTATGACAGGTGGGCTCAAAATGTGGCTGGCTCACCTGTCATACAGCTAAAAGCAGGGGCAGTGAAGGCACCAGAGCTTAGTCCGTACTACAGTAGTATATATGTAAGCTGGAGCCTCAGCGCTTGTTCGCTAGGGTTTGCACTCTCCACACTCTCGCCGCACTACATATATGTATACACGCTGGAGGCTCAGCGTTCATTTGCTAGGGTTTGCTATATTCACAGTCTCTCACCCTCTCTTCACCAGATCTAAACAAGACTGCGTTGGCCTCTTGTCTCTCTCTCCCCCCTCACAGCTGGTGAAGGAGGCGTCCGTATCCCGTCGCACCGGGAAGGGGAGGAGGTGCGGCATTCACTCTATCGCTTTCGGCGAGGGAGGCAATCCACTGCCGGCTGCGCTGTTCTCTTTCACCCAGCGCCTATGCGGGAGGGCCACCGACCCCTTCTTCCTCGCTGCCATACGTAGTGTGGGCAGATCTGGCCTCCCGCCGCACGCCTTGCCACATCCCGACGACCCTAAGGTATAAGTTTCTTTGAAACCGTCATTGCTCTAGCTGCATGTGGATCTTTTTCGATCTGTAGTCGAATCTAGGTCTTGGTTCAAAGAGGAAAGAAGGGTGCGGTGGGATGGAGCAAGAATCTAGGACGTGGTTCAATGAGGAAAGGAGGGACGGAAAGTAGTATAGACTGGCTATCCATCCGCTTTGTTGGTCGAAAAGGGAAAAAGGGGGTAATGCAGTACACACATCTGTAAGGAACCGATCTCTTTGTTGAAAAGCGAAAGAAACTGGGGAGGTCGGGTAGTTTGTGCAGGACTAGATTTGCTGCCCTCACGTAGGAAAAAGGTTCAAAGAGAACAAATATGGGACCAACGCATATATGCTGCTTGGCTATATACTCTGCATCACCCATTTATAGGTGTGGACGCACATGGTGCTAGCATGTCCCATACATCTATTTTGCTGCTGTTAATCTAAGAATGCCGCCGGAAAATTGAAGCAATGCTACTGTTAAAAGTAAATTACATTTTTTAACGAATGCTGTTTCAAGAGAATGTCTCTGTTAATATGAATCAATGCAACCATTTTAGAAATGCTACTATCCTACTTTGTTTTCCAGCCAAGATAAATTAGATGCTTCTTTCTGTCACCGTTTGTTTCATCCTCCTTTATCGGCAAGTAATTGTTTCCTTTTTTTCCTCTGTTGAAACAGGGCTATCGATTCAACTTGTTGCTATTGCGACATTTTGCTTCGCTACTCGAAACACTTATGTTTTAAGAGTGTTTTGTGCTGTTCAACTTGAATGTCACACCAGTAACTTTGCTTAATTTTGGTGGAACTGCACAAAAGGAGATTGAGATTTGTTTCCAGTCTTCGTGGCGAGTTGTTTCAAATCTTGGTCTCATCCACATGATGTGCAGTGTGCTTTGAGATGTTGTGCTACTTGTTTTGGTACTGTTTTAAATAAATGTTGAATTGAAGCTATTGTATTGCTGTCTTTTCCCATTAAGTAGTGAACATAAATGGGACCAACCCAGACATGATGCTTGTTGCTTTGTTACAACAAATTCAGCATCACCCCCCTTCATAAGCCAGTAATTGATGCCACTCTCGGAATTAACTACTGAATCTTATTTCAAAACTGCAACACTTGTTAGGAATGGTACTATCCTGCTGTGTAGTTCTTTCTACATGTTTAACCAAGGTATTATTAAGATAATGTCTCTGTTAAAATGAATCAGTTGCATTGTTTTAGGAATGGTACTTTTCTGCTTTGTCGTTCTTTATACATGTTGAAACAAGGCATTGTTAAGATAATGTCTCAGTCAATATGAATGAATCACAGTGATGGAGAATTGCTACTCTCCTGCTTTGTTTCCCATTAAGATAAAGTAGATCAGTAGATGCTTTTCTTCTGTGAGTACAAGTCATCAACTGTTATTTCTCAGTAATTGTTTCCCTTATACCTATTGTTTCTTACAGGGATATCAAAATTAAAGCTCGGTTTTATTCCGACTTCGATTTTAGTTAAACTGCACAAAAGGAGCCAATGTGTCCAAGGCAAACTGCTGCATTACTGGGTCCAGTTGGTCGTTCCACTTTGCAGAAAGAAGCAGTCACTGTTTGCACTACATGACAGAAGGAATGACCGAGAAGCTTTACAGAGTATTATTAGACGCTGGTGACATGACTAGTCTACAGATAGCATTGGCAATTTAACAACACGTGGAGTGCCCTGGGCAAAAAGTGCCCCAAACAAGTACAAGAAGCTACGACAGGACTCCACGATCATAGGCATTACATATTTTGAATGGGAAAAGCTTGTCAAAGTTTAATCATTGATGTTAGCAAGAAGATGTTAGTTTAATATATTGGAATTGGAAAACCTTGTCAAAATTTGCTCATTGATGTTAGCCAGAAGACATGCATTTGATATTTTTGAGTGGGCCGCCCTTGCTGTGAGCAGCGTCGAGTGTTTTTTCCTATTCTTGTGTTCAGTTTAGAAGTATATAGTTACTCTGCTGAGATATTCATGTGTTAAGAGTTTGTTCTGAATATTGTCTATGTAATGCCAGGCTTGTGTTTGATTGCAAAGTTGAGCCTGGAATGTTGTGGCATGCGGCATCACAAGCTGTTCGCCGTGCCTCCTGAGAATAATGCTTCGTATTGTTTTGCATGTCGATCTAATGCCAGTGATTTGCTTGTTAAGAAGATCATCCTCTTATGTTGTTTCCGTGCTTAAGAAGTTCATCGTATGCTGTTTCATTCATAGCCTATACGACAAGTCGGGTAGGTTAGACATGAAACCATATGATCTTCCGACCAACTCATGATATTAGGCCGTGATTGGATCATTGTTTTCCAACCAAAGCAGATGGTCTCGGGTGAAGCGCTTGGTTGGTCGATTTCGACTAGTAAAATATCGGAAGTACTTCACACACGATAAAAACGCTGAATGACACTCGGACGATTGCTAATCCAGCCGTTAGCTGTTGTTTCAGCCTTGCCCATGGATGGCATGATACGCACGTCGTGCATGTATCGTCTGGTAATGTCGTCCATATAGCAGTGCTCGTAAAATATACAATGGTCTCTCAAATTACACGCGTAACCCACCAGTTTTACTTACAGACCTCGGGCCCTCGGTTTCATTACGCCTGTATTTTACGCGTTGTTTCCGATGACGAGTAAATTACACTTGTATGTTAATACAGGTTTGAAATAAACCAGAGCTCCCAAGCATGACCTTACCATTTCATGCCGTCTCAGTTTCTCGAAGGTGCTCATAGGTGTCCGATGATCCTGGCTTCCTGAATGAGCAGCGGGCACTGTATTAGACCATCCGTAGGGACCACGAGGCCCTCTCAATTGTCCTTCGAGTTGTTGCGCTCGCCATGGCACTGAGCATTGTTAACATCGTCAACGAACATGAGGATTTAGGAGATGACTTTATTTTGACTGGATGACACTAGGGACCCACTAGGGCCATAGCCGTAAGTACGCAAGTGCCTCCTTATTTTGTACAACTATATTTTTTTGCTTTCTCCTGGTTTCCTGACATCATGGTCCCACACCATTGTCAACCTATGTAGTCAATATAAACGAGAGAATTGCACAAGGTGTGGCCGATAGCTGGGACCAATCAACTCGAGCACTATTTGTGTTTTTGAGGCGTGAGCACTGCATAGTTTTTCTTGGCGATGATTTCGTTGTTGTTCGGAGGAGAGCAGGGTATTAGCTGGGTGTGCTATGGCCCGTCTAGCCCAGGCCAGATATCCAACCCAGATACTAATTTTTCAAGATGAAAATGGCTAGCCCACCTATACGGTTTTTTAGGAATACCCAGGCAATGTCAACTTGTTATTCTCCGCCCCGCTGGGCTGCAAATGTTTCCTAGGAGGGATGCATTAGGCTTAACAGAAAATGGGCTTTAAAAAATAATAAATGGGATGTAATTATAAAAACTAGGTAGTAACTATAAAAAAATCCACCAAACACGAAATTAGTTTATAAAATATAATTTATGGATTTTGAAAATCTTAAATTTAAATTGTTGCGTGGGCAATGTTTCGTTGGATTTTTACATAATACAAATTTACATTTAATCTGACTAAAATTTCGGGATAAAAATATTTCGGATCCCATCTAAATGTGGGAAATTTTATTGAATTATGTCTTCAACTGTTGGTTGAAATTATTAATAGTTGTCCTAGCTAGAAAATGGGTTGTACTTTTAACAAACTGTAAATGGGATGTAGTAAATTGCATTAGAATTCAAAAATGGGCCGTACATTCTTACAAATCGCAAATGGGCTATAAGTTCTCTGCCACACACTTGTGGGCCTACTAAGTGACGTGTCCCCTAGAAAAAATAAGTTGACGCATATGCAAGGCTTTGTCAACTTATTATAGTCAACACACGGTTCTAGCAGCAGTGGCTGTTGGATATCTATCCAACGGATGTCGTGCTTCTTCTTCAATCTGGATATTCTTAGCTTCGGCCGCCCAAAAAATGATTCCTCCCTCTGACATCTGGGGTGCACCGTTTCGGAGGCTGACCTGTGGGCCTACTAAGTTGGAGTGTACCAAGGGCTTTGTCAACTTAGTCAATATAAACGATTCTAGCTTCAGTGACCGTACGATGTCCATCCAACGGCCGTAGTGCTTCTTCAACCTCTGGTCTTCGTGCTCCAGCCGCCCAAAGCAGCGCCGGTCATGCCGCCTACTCCTGCCTCCCGTGGCCGGCTGTGCTGCCGCGGAGGCCTCACCGCCCCCATACTACTCCCACTGCTGGCCAGGACATCCCTCCACTCACCCACACCCCCTGTTATTCTGCGGCGACAGCAGCCTCACACCACAGCCGAACCAGTGAACCCTCATACTCCTCTCCGCACGGGCTTCCACCGCTGCGTCTTCCCCGGCTCCGTGTCGTCCCCTTCCTAGGCCTCACCGTCGTCCACCGCCCTGGTGCTCTTGGCGCGGCGTGGTCAACGTGGTCAATGACCGACTTCCATCGGAAGAGTACTGTACATGGAGAGGCCTACAGCTGGGTCCACGGCGGCCGCAAGGAAGTGCCTCCTTATTACGCGCAAAATAATTAGTCCTCCACCTGAAAGCAGGGACCCACCGGACGGGCCACCTTATTTTGCGAAAAAAAACATTTCCCCCCTGACTGCTGGGACCCACCAGACGGGCCACCGTATTTCGTGAAAAAAACGTTCCCCCCGCTGTCAGCTCGAACCCACCGGAAGTGCCTCCTTATTACACAAAAAAATGAACACCCCCCTGCTAGCTGGGACCCACCTTGGTGGGAGGCTGACTTGTGGCCCTACTAAGTTAACGGGGACGGAGGGCTTTGTCAACTTAGTCAATATGAACGATTCTAGCTCTAGTGACCGTACGATGTCCATCCAACGGTCGTAGTGCTTCTTCAACCTCTGGTCTTCTTGCTCCAGCCACCCAAAGCAGCACCGGTCGAGCCGCCTACTCCTGCCTCCCGTGGCCGACTGTGCTACCGCGGAGGCCTCACCGCCCCCTACTATTCCCACCGCTGGACAGGCCCTGCGGCGACGGCAGCCTCACACCGCAGCCGAACGAGTGAACCCTCATACTCCTCTCCGCTTGGACATCCACTGCCGGGTCTTCCCCGGCTCCGCTTCGTCCCCTTCCTAGGCCTCGCTGTCGTCCACCGCCATGGTGCTCTCGGCACGGCGTGGTCAACGTGGTTAAGGAACGACTTCCATCGGACGTGGACTGTACGTGGAGAGGATGGCAGCTGGGTCCACGGTCATAGCAAGGAAGTGCCTCCTTATTACGCAAAAAATAATGATTCCTCCACCTGACAGCAGGGACCCACCGGATGGGCCACCGTATTTCGTGAAAAAAATGTTTCCCCCCTGACTGCTGGGACCCACTAGCTACACCTTCGCACGCAAGGAAGTGCACACGGGCAAAAAAAAAACGATTTGCCCCCCTGACTGCTGGGACCCACCATCTACATCTTCGCACGCAAGGAATTTCCTGACAGTCGGGACCCACCTGGTCGAAGCATACATAGCGTTGGCATTCTGGTCACGAACATGTACGTACATATATACTGGTCGATGTAGAGGCGCGCACGTGTCGTAGTAGAGGCGCGCACGTAGCACGTACACATACGTACAATGGCCAGGGTGCAAGAAAGAAAATACGGCCACGTATGTGTACATATGGGTGGGGTCTCAAACGCCTACTCGCGCATACGTACGGCCAGGGCTCGTGTACAAGGATGGGTCGGAACGAAGAAACAGCGTCGTCATCGTGTTCATGGGGAGGCAACGGAATGCGTCATGTTCATGGGGAGGCAACGGGATGCGTCGTGTTCATCGGGAGGCAACGGAACGCGTGGGAGCCAACCGGCTGGGTCGGAAAGGAATGCGTCATCGTGTTCATCGGGAGGGCTTGGATGGAATAGGCGGTGGAAACGAGGCCTGGCGTACCGCAGAACAGAGGAAATGGCCTTGTGTTCGACTGGCCACATTCGAAATGGGATCCTGTTCATCGGGAGGGGTCTGGCATACCGCAAAACGGAGGAAACGGACCTCCTACGGTCGAAACGGGGGTCCTGTTGATCAGGAGGGGTATGGCATACCGCAAAACGGATGAAACGGACTTGTGTTGGAGCGCTACGGTCGAAACGGGGGTCCTGTTCATCGGGAGGGGTGTGGCATACCGCAAAACAGGACTCTATGGGATACTGTTCATCTCCACCGTCGACCTCCTCCAGCCTCCACGGGCTACCGTCGACCTCCTCCAGCCTCAACGGGCTCCTGTTCATCCGGCCTCCACCGTGCGCTACTCCACCTGCTACGGTTCAACCACCCCTCCACGGGCACCCCTCCACCATCTACTGTTCATCCATCCCTCCACGGGGTCGTCCTATTCATCCAGCCATCCACACCACGGGGTCCTGTTCATCCAGAGGCAACGCCACCACTCACTTTTCATCCAACCCCCCCCCCCCCCCGCACAACACTCACTGTTCATCCAATCGATCGGCTTCAGTTAGCAGCAGTAGCGAAGGAATCGCTCGATCGGGTTCAGTTAACAGCCATCGATCGATCGCTCAGGTTCAGTAACGCGTAGCCTGCAGTGCAATCGCTTGGGTTCAGTTAGAGCCCAACGCGTCGCTCGGGTTCAGTTAGATCCAACGCCTCGCACACACGCGCGTACGTGTACGAGAGAAACGCACATTGCTCGGCCCCCGACCACCCACCGTAACCGGGAACTCCCCGAAATCTTCCTCGCCCTCGCTTCTACCACAATTTTTTCCGTCATGGACGGCCCAAAGAATGTCATGCAGCTGCGTCTCTGGCCCGCCCAGGACGAAAAGCCCATTTTCTGTCATGATTTTTTGTCATAGAAGTAGGAGCCCACCACATCTATGATGATACTGGGTTTTGTCAAATTATCGTCATAGAAGTGTCATATGTATGACAGAAAAAAAATTCGTTCGGCCCAAAATGTCACGGATGTGTCTTTTTTTGTAGTGCTAAGATGTGGCTTGAACCAAACACTCACCTAAGTTGGTAAAACTTTCCTAACTTTAGGTGTGGCAATCTTTGGCAAAGTTAGTCACAAACCAAACAGGCCCTTAGTCACAAACCAAACATGCCCTAACATACACATATCCCTAGACTATACTAGTGTATGTTACTCCCCACAGTGGCTAGTCTCAAAGCATCCGGGCCCACGTGCCATCCACCAAATCACAGTGAGGTGCTACAGTCGAGACTCACCTGTCACCCTGGTGTGGCTGTCATGACCTGTCATGTCACAAAACCCACACCTTCACCAGCAGTGGTAAGGTGGCCTCCAAGTTGGACTGGACGAAGCAACCATCATTTCACTGGAATGCTCGTTGAAGCCCCTTCTTCCCTTTCTTGAAGAAAACCTCACTCCAGGCTACTCACTTCTGCCATTTTTCTTCTATGCCGACGAAGTAAAGGTGGGAGAATCAGTTATGCTGCTATATTTTCATTCCAAGAATCTTCTTTTTGCGAAGCACCGACCGATTCTCACATCCTATTCTTTTCCCGTTTTCATTGCGATTGTGGTTTCCTTTAGATTCCTTTTTGTTTGTCAGTTCATTGATGGATCCTGGAGCACTAGGCAAAGAGTTGCCGGCGGACAACCCACTGGAGACAGCGATCTCCAAGAAGCGGGCACCAACCAACGAGTTGACCATGTTGGCCGGCCAACCCATGGAGACGAAGAACTCCAAGAAACAAGCACTGGCCAAAGAGTTGACGACGTTGGTGGACGAACTCCTCAAAGAAAGTTGGAAGAACAGCAAGGGCCCCACCGTGCCTACCTCGGAAACTCTGATGGCCACCTATGTGAGGCTCAAGGTCGAGTTTGAGGAGATAGTCGCTGTTGAGAAGAAGTATTCCCATGGTAAGGTGATGGCCCCCATCGAGGAGGAGGAGATGGCCCCCGGAGGGATGAGATCCCCCAGTGAGCTGCACAAGGTAAAAAATAATGGCTTATTACCATAGTTGTGGTTTTTGATTATTTGCAATGTGCTTGCTAATATGTTAGGGTTGTGCAGGTGCCGGTGGACGTCCTTGATGATTCCGATGTCGCGGCCCATCCTGTTGGCATCGCCCGGAGATCGATTCCGATGCCGCTGTCCATCATGTGGATATCGCCCCAGAGATCGATTCTGATGTCGCGGTCAGTCCTGTGGACATCGCCCCAGAGATCGATTCCCATGCCACTGTCCGTGCTGTGGTCATTGCCCGAGAGATCGATGACAAGAAATAGTTGGTCACGCTAATCCTTCAGGGTAGTTTGCATTGCCCTGTGTTTAATTACTAGAACGATGCGTGTTAGCAAAACATCTTAGGGCTAGTGCATTGTCTTGTGTGGGCGGTACTTGCTACTTTTGTTTGATAGTGAATCTTGCGAACCCTCTCCGAGTTATGGAAATAGATGTATCCTCACCAGCTTTTGATGTAATATATGGCATGCTTAGATGTAAGTTTGAACTGTTTATCATATCAGCAGGGCTTGTTTGATGATTCTTGGTGTTAGTATGCTAGCTACTGTGCGAGCTATAGTACTTGCAAAACACTCACCAAAGAGAAATGTTTGGGCTGATGAGCTCGTGGTACGCTTATACTTATTCGTCGTTGATCGACCAATAGCCCTAGCTCCTAAAATTGTAGGCCTCATTTTTTTCATAGGATAGGAAAATCATAGCAAAAGTATAGAGACGTACAACCAAAAATCATAGCAGTGCAGAGACGTACTCCCTCCGTTCCAAAATAGATGACCTAGGCGGGCTAGTTTGGCCTAGTGGGTTTTAGTGATATGACGTGGCATAGTGTCATCCAGTCTTCGCGTGTGGTAGCAGTAATGCGGGTACAATAAGTTTTCTTGAAGAAGCGGAATTCAACGAAGTCATGATGGTTCCTTCGTCCGAACAACTTACAGTGGGAAAGGTTGGGCCTGCAATATGACCGGGGTAGACCAGGATAATTTTGTGCATGGCAGGTGGACCAGGATGGTCGACGTCCCACATGTCGGTGAATGAAAGTATTCTTTCCGATATAGAGGACGAGCAACGAGTATTCATTGTTAATTTTTGATGAAAGCTATTGTCTACACTATTACGACGGAGGAGTGTGAAACACGGCAGCCCAGTGAAATTGGCATGTCCACCACTCCCTCCTTCCTCATGTAATGCTACCATATTGTTGACTATAAGGTTGGCTATAAGGTTACAACTTCTTCTCACTTTCTCTCTATCTATTTCCTCTCAAATATTTTTTACCTTTCTTTTTTTAGACACAATTGTTTTTTATGCCTTTTTTAGAATTATTTTTATACCTAGGAGCACGTGTAGAGACGGGCTCTTGCAGAGCCCACTCCTTGACTTTGTCAATGCCTCTCTCTCTTCCACATAAGCGGGCTTATAGCCCAGTTTTTTAGTACTTGCTATCCATGCATGCGGCGGGCATCTGGCGTCTTGAGGGGCCAGGGCGGTCAGAGCAGGCTTCGGAAGCGGTCCGGACTCCAGCATGGCCCACCTCACATTATCACCATATATTTCTTGGAGTCCGTGCGCGGCGGGCGGGCGATCTCTTCTCCCTCCCCCGTTTCTCTCTTCTCAGCCGACGCCCGCCGAGCGATTAGATTTCGGCTATCAACTGTTTATTCAATTACAGTCCCACATGTCAGTGAAATTGCAAGACAACGCGTGTCCCCTCTGGTGAGCGGCGTGCGAGTCGGACTCCCGGGGGTGCGACACGTACGAGTCGTTAGTGTGTCGCCTTTTCCTTTAGAACTTTCGAAGCATAACATTTTTGTGCGATCGATCGATAGAAATCCAGAACAAAATGACGAGGGCGGTGCTTTCCGCTCGCTAGGCGGGCTAGTTTGAGTGATATGACGTGCTACAGTGCCATCCACTTGCTCCATTTTTATGTAAGCAAGAGTTTACACTCTTACGCGGGAGGAGTGCGAAACACCGCGGATCTGATTTTGATCAAGGGATAACTGTTCCCTGCCAAATAATGGAGCATTGTTAGCGATTATAGCATGATAGTTAGGGCATCTCCAGTGCTGGCCCACAAATTTACACCGGCATCTGTCCGAGGACACCGATGGATGCCATCCGATGCTGCCCGCATACCTTTCGACAACTATATGAACTAACCGGACGAAATTCGTGCAAACAAAGGAAATTTCAAATGAACCGGATGAAATTCATTACATTTCGAAAATTTTCCTACAAACTGGACGAAATTAATTACATATTTCGCACAAATCATACTAAAACCTATTGTAAACAAAATCTAAACGATCGCCGGTGCCCGACCACCATGTCCGGCCATGAACCCGAGAAAGCCGTCCATTGCCTTTGCCTCCTCCTCATCCGCCTTGATAACCTCCTCCTCGGGAGCACAAGGTTCTGAATATTTCCGCCTCCACATCGCAGTCAAGCAGCTAATCGGCTGCCGATGTTTACCCCACCAAGCTTGGCGTCGACTGAGTGGAGTAGCGGTGGCGACCTACCGTGTACTACTCTTCCTCGCTGTCGGCTACGCTCACGCACTCATGCCGGCTTCGTGGTCATGGCGGCAGAGGGCGGCCGGGGGGGTGCCGGCGATCTCCTTCGTTTGCTCCTGCGACAGCACGTCGAAGAGAGCTTTGGAGCACGCCCGGAGTGGAGCCGCCAATGTCCCTCGGCGGCTCCTGCGACAGTACGTCCAAGAGAGCTTCGGAGCACCAGGAGGCCATGGTTGGAGTGGTGCCGACAGAAGGAAGGGACCGGAGGAGAATAAGTGTGGGTCTTTGGCTATGGCTGGGAGCTGGGGCTCAAGTTAATATAGCGGGCGAATGGCAATGAGCCGCGGCAGACGGATGGACAACTAGCGCCGGAGTAGGTTCGTCGGGTGTGAATGCGGATGCTGCTTGAGTGAGTTAACTGCAGATGTGTTGGGTTACTGACATGTGGGCCCAATAGGAATCTGGCCCGCATGTCAGTGACACAGCAATTGCACCTGCAGTTAAGTCCGGTGAATGCGGCATTGACGTTCTGGAGAGACGGTGACCGTTTCAGGCGGGAAGCGCACGCTAGGGATGGAAGGGGTTTCGGTAGGCCAGGGCAGTCAGACGCTAGCGTGGTGGTAAAGTGTGAACTCATGGATGACGAGCCTTTGAAGCATATGCGGCACGTATTGACAACCGCTCTTGTCGTCAGCTAGCCTTCGAGACCACCATAGACACCACACAACCATGCATAACTTACGAATAATGGATGAATTGATTAGACACATACTCGTGTGTAGTGGCACTAAGATTGGTTGCTCACGATAGTACATACTCCGTACCATACTACCATAGTACCCTCTCTAGCTAGGATGTTTTATAGATTTTCGTTGTGATGGACGATATACATGAGCAAGGCGCTCCGAGTATGACCGTTGGTGTTGAGCCAGGTGAATACATGCTCGGCGTTTGCGTAGGCCTCCATCAAACGTCTAAACAGTAATGTCAGACACCGTCAGGTCGCGCAGGTGATGGGCTCGTAGTTTGCGTCGCGCCATGAGCAGGACTTTGATTTAGAGGGCGACATGTGTGCGTTAGCATGGTTTGACAGCGTGAGCGTGAGTGTATGACGCGAAGTATTTCATTTTCATTTGGCTGATGAGGGTGCATTGCAGCAATGAGTCCGTGGTTTGATTCCCCACATACGCATAATTTTGGTTTTTACAGTATTTCTTTCTCCATTGACAGGTAGGCCCGCGTAGATAGATAAAGAACACGAGCTGATGAGGCGCATGCGGATTGTTTGACTGGTCAACAACACAAATACGGAGCTATACGCTGAGTCGGTGGCCGTATTATCACCATATCTCGTATACAATGATCAAAGTGAGCTATCAAGACAAGTTCAATGACCGCCAATGCATTTTACTCAGTAATAAATGACCAGGATTGAAGGGGAATCCAAATTGCCTTCGTCTTCTGTCCTTGAGCTCTTGACAAACCAATGAACTATACGGTTATCCGGCCACTCCACCGCAGAGCTCTCACCAAGCGTCGTTCATGCCACCGTGCTGTACACTAACCGGTAAGGCAGCGATGGCATCCCGCCGTGCCAAGTTCCTCGCCGCCCATACCGCACACAAAATGTTAGGGAAGCGATGGCATCCCGCCGTGCCGAGTTCATCGCCGCTCGTGACCTCACAACTATGTGGGAGGAATTTGAAGGTGCCAAGGCCGAATGGGCGGTAGAGCAAGAGGCGGCCAAAGCCGCACAGAGGGAGCAGAAAAGTCAGAAAGCACTCAAGAAAAGAGAGGCCCACCGCCGCAAGAAAGAAAGGGACGCACGCGCTGCTGCGGAGAGGTTGGTGGAGATCCAAGCACGGTGGGGTGTCGCCGACAAAGCCGGGAAGGAGAACAACGACGTCTGGCCAACATGTGAGAAGTAGTAGTACTAGTAGTTAGTGTGTGTGTCTATGTCTGAGTACGAGCATGTACCAGTACTACTAGTTACTACTGTAGGTTTTAGAGCAAATTACCAGTACATTAGCCTACACTAAATGGAAAAAATTCATATCCTATGCATCAAATGGCATCTCTTTCTCTACAGGAATTGAGATGCATGTCATCTCACTTCCTATGATTTTCATATTCCTATAAAATTCCTATCCTATGAACGAAAGGAGGCCTTTGTTGGAGTAACTATTGTAGCTAGCAGTACTGCTGGTATAGTAGTTTTCTTCAAGAAGCGGAATTCAACGAAGTCACGATGGTTCCTTCGTCCGAGCAACTTCAAATTGGGAAGTGGGCCTGCGATTTGACGGCTCATTAGTCATTGTTAGTGTGGCACAACGACCGGGGTGAATCTCCCTTAGAGTTCTACGTGCATGGCAAGTGGACCAGGGTGGTCGACGTCCCACATGTTGGCGAACGGAAGTATTCTTTCCGATATCAAGGAGCAAGGAAACCGTGTGGTATAGTATCACTGCTGATTGGTTCTCAAAAAAAAAATAGTATCACTGCTGATTTATAATTATTTTTTATTTTTTATGAATGCTAGCGTTTCAACTCTTATGACGAAGAGTGCCAAACATAGCACGTGTTGGATGTCCCACACGTCAGCGAAAGGAGTGGGACATGAACAGCGTGGTAGAGCCCAGCGCAAAAAAAAATAGCGTGGTAGAGCGTCTCCACTTCTTACACTTCTGGGTCAGAGACCACACGTAGTAGTACTTAGTGGTATGAACGATACAAAGTGCAACCTAGAGAGAAAGACAATTCTAGTTGGAAGGTCTCAGGACATACACATAAACAAATATAAAAGTTAATATGTGCCTCCAACTGATATAGTAGTAGTCAATGTTGAGGATATCTCTTATCGTTATCGTCTCGGTCAGCTAGGAATTAGAGATTAATCGGAAATCGGCCGATTAATCAATTTTATCGGTCGACTATTAATCGGATATTTTTTTGCAAATCTCAGGTTCCCAACACTAAAATACACTATATTCAACACCAAAACAATATTTGCGAGAAGTGTTACCTTGATTTCTAGCCTTTGAATCCTTGTATAATGGCAAACAAAATAGGACAATAGTACATATTCCGTAACAAGGTCCACAGAACATAAATAAACATAATTTTTACAAACATCGTATTATGAATAGGTCTGATTTATCGGTAGATTCCCGATAAATCGCTTGTCAGAACGATAAATCGGTCCAAAAGATAAACGGCAAAGATAAGGCATAATCTTATCAGTCACCCCCCGATTAGCGATAAAATGGAAGATTAATCGGTGAATCAGAAGATTTCTTGAACAGTGGTAGTAGTAGAGTACTTAGGCACGTACTCCATAACATCACCATGCATTGCACGTACAACATTTAGTGGTAGTACGTAGTAAGAGACAAATGCCGCCCAAGAGTTCCCTTCTCGGCCTACTTTTGGGTGTTTGGTAGAGTGTATGGAGGGTGCATGAGTACACTAGAAGCATGTATGAAGAGGGGTGTTGAGTTGAGCATGCATGAAGAGGGAACAACTATGCGGAGACGAGAACGCAACCAAACACACCCTATATGCCACGCATGTTCATACCATTTGTGCCTTTCTACTTCACTTACTGCGCTACATTACTCAGGTTCGTACATCCAGTCCTGGGTACATGTCTGTCTCGTAGTTCTAGTCCCACGTGTTCTTCATATAGATGGAATGATCCTTGCATAACACGTGCACCTTGATGCTAGATGTCTCGCGTGTGGGCAAAAGGGTGAACAAAGCTCACGTAAAAAAATAGAGTGGAAGAACATAGATTCCCGACGACCGATAAGGAGCAAGGAACCTCATGGTGGAGCGTATGCACTCATAATATTTAATATTATTCAGCGATATAAAATCAACCAATCATCTCCACGATGGACTGGAAGAGTACGAAACATGGCAGCCCAGTGTAGTTACATCATACTAGTACATGGCTAACCCACGCTATCACCATATTTCTTGGCTTCTATGCGACACCTATCTCTAGTAATCCAGCAGCATGTATCGCTTCTCCCTCCTCGTCTCTCTCAAAGTGCGGCGGGCTCGCGTTTTTGCCATCTATTGAGGTCGGTTAACTCATCACATGTTAGCGACATGCCAAGAGCATTCTAAAAAAATTCCTTTCACGTTCCGTTTTCAGAAAGAAAAAAATCCTTTCACGTATGAATTTGACTGTATGCCTTGAGCAACTTGCATATCCTATATTGCTCATGTTGGATACTTTAACTTACCTAGAGGTTAGAATAACTCATGACTAACCTTGAACTAACTGTAGCCAAAGAGGTGTTTGGGTGACAGGGTTACGTTCACAATAAATGCACTTGATGGAGAGAGAAAAGTGATTTTTCAGTGGTCCCAATGAGAACTATCTCCAGTTAGCACCTCTTGGGTGGGATAGTTTTTTTGGTGGGTTCGGTGCAACTTGCTCCAATTTAAACCATCATGCTTGGATACTTTAGGGCTATTTGAGCCCCAACTAGCTCATACTAACTCTAACCCATGGATCCAAACAGGGCCTATGGCCAGTCTCGACGCGGACCATTCATGTGCACCGGGAAGCGGCGCTCTCTCGACCGTCGTGCCACTTCAAAGCCGACGCTAGTGAGAGGTCGCCTCCGCTCTAGCCGGGCATTAATGCGGCACTGACGCTCCAGGGCGACGCTGACCGTTTCACGCGGGAAGGGCGTGGTGACAAGGGAGTATAGGTTTTGAACCGTTTCAGGTGTAGTACTGGTAGTTTACAAGACTACTCAATTATTGCACTCAGTTTCCTAAGAAATTGTGGTAAAAAACGTTATTCCACAGCCCGCTTCCCTTCTCCTTCCTCTTCCACCGCCCGAGCACGTCCGTTGGAAGCGACCGGTCAACCCTTATATAGGAGCGCTAGCACAAAAAGATGCATGCATGACCACTAAAATTTCCATATTAAAGCGCCGCTCCGGCGGGAGTATGGCGTATGTTGTTACCTTCGGCCGGGCCATGGCTACTGGTGACGGCGACCAGACAAGAGGCGGCGGGAGGGAATGAATGCAGCTACTGTTTGGGTTCGCCTTCCGGCTTAAATAAATGTGCAGCATCATGTGTACCCACGTGTGCACAAATTGTAACATACGTGTCTGCTTAAGTGGGCGTCATGTAACTGGTGTGTGTGTGAGAGAGATTCTGAGAGACAGAGTGCGTGTGTGCGACTCTACTCTTCAGACATGTACTCAACCTTTTGCATCGGGATATAAGTATAATGGTATTTACTTTAGCTAGTGATTTACGTGGCCATGTTAACGTGGTTGTGTAAAAAAATGTCACTTCCTGCTCGTGATTTGCGTTATATAATTACAAGCAAGATGCTCGTGCATTGCAAGGAACATCTATATGCATTTTTTTACAAAACACCTGTTGTGATTGACCCATGCAGGAGTAATCCCATGTGTAAAAACTAATGATATCTCGAGAATTTTATCGGAAAACTGGTATCTCGAGAATGTCATCGAAAAAATGAAAGATGAGAGATAAGGTGAGGAGGAGCGGAGCCTGGTGGTGACTGGTGGTCGGAATGGGCGGAGGCATGGGGATGGACAGCGCCGTCAGGCGGCAGCGGCCACCATGCTAGATTGTTCTAGAGACTTCCTTTTTTAATTGCTGAGCAATGAGGTTGTGGGAGAAAAGGATGTGGAGAGAGGTGCGGGTATCTTTTGTAAAATTATCATAGTTTGCTTTCTATCCGTCAGATATAGAACAAACGGTCTGTATTACAAGATGGAAGGCACACCATCATCGCCAACTCGTTTTTTATAAGGGTACAGATGATAAGTTTGCTGACTACTAAAGTAAAGTGGAATTTGTCCATGTTATGCAAGTAAATTAAGGTGATTGTTTATCATACGGGTAAGGTTGGATGAAGGGTGGTAGGAACAAATGCTCCACCGAGAGCATGTGTGTGTGTGATGGAGTCTTAGTGTGTGTGTGGGGTGTGTGTGTGTGAGAGAGAGAGAGAGAGAGATGGAGTCTTACTGCGTGTGTGTGAGAGAGAGAGAGATAGAGAGATGGAGTCTTAGTGTGTGGGGGGGTGGGTGGGTGGGTGGGTGTGTGTGCGTGCATGCGTGTGTGTGTGTGTGTGTTTGTGTGTGTGTGTGAGAGAGAAAGATGGAGTCTTAGTGTGTGTGTGTGGGTGGGTGGGTGTGCGTGCGTGCGTGTGTGTGTTTGTGTGTGTGTGTGAGAGAGAGAGAGAAAGATGGAGTCTTAGTGTGTCTGTGTGTGTGTGGGTGGGTGGGTGTGCGTGCGTGTGTGTGTGTGTGTGTGTATCGCGGGGTCCTCGGTGGCGGATGTAATTTAAGTGTGCATGGCTTCATCATAGAGAGGTGATGTGTATGGCACAGGCCACCAGCGATGGGGTGCGAGAGAGAAAATTCCCGTAGAGAGGGAAGAGAAGGTGTGTGCGCGTGAGAGGAGTCGACATCGAGAGAACGTGTTTGTTCAAGAGACACCGAGGAAGACTACTATATATCGATGGTGCATGTAGGCGGGAATTAAACAAAGGGATGGTCTTATTGGTTTCGGGGATATAGTGGAAGAGTGAGAGGCGGGGGCGGGGTAGCTAGAAGAAGATTGTTAAGTGTGAGTGTGTGTTTTACCCATCCAGGCGGAAGTTATGTGCACACAAGAGGAGAACTATTCGATGTGGTGTTAGGATTGAGGGTAATTAACTACATATGGAGACATAGAGACCTTGAACGTGCATGTGTGAGAGGTATACATGTATACGTGGGATGTGTGTGTGTGTGCGCGCGCATGATCGAGATAAAAGAAAGAAGACATAAGTCATAAGATCAACGACATGGGAGATACGGATCGCTATGACAATATGCATGCATGCGAGAATGCACGGAAGAAGGGCCGACAATTGAGCATGTGTTTTTGTCTTTAGGAGATAGTGGCGTGGTCTGGAGCATGCATCTATGGCGAGCAGAGGGAGTGAGGCACAATGATTGTGCAAAAGAGATCAACCTATAAATGCATATGTATGGAGAGACATATATAGTGTGGGTGATAGGAAGCAAGACTCCGTGCGAGAAAGAAATGTTGAGAAACTACAGATAGATACAGAGATGGAGATGCTAGCTAGAGGGACATCCACTAGTTTGGGTGTTGGAGATGACCGCCGGGTGGTTCAGAGGGTGAAGTTTTATATGTGTGTGAGAAAGGGCACTTGACTGCATGTAGAGAGAAACATATGTAGTGTGCGTGGTAGGAATCAAGAGTGAGGGCGAGAAAGAAGGTTGATGGAGAAACAGATAAATAGAAAGATCAAGATGCTAGCTAGTGTGCATTAGAGATAGGAGTCGAGTGGATCAGAAGGCTGAGTTATGTGTGTGGGTGTGAGAGAGATAGAGAGAGGGTGCATGTGATTCACATACAAACAGATATCAGAGAGAAATGAGATCCCGAGAGACGGAGTTTTGTGTCTTCGAGAGAAAAAGATATTTCACAAGGAGAGTGATAGTTAGAGAGACATATGAGGGAACGCAAGATATCTCTAGGAAAAGAGTGTGTGTGAGCGACATACAAGAGAACAATGGAGAAATATGAGACCCGGAGAGACAGAGTTTGTGTTTGTGTGTGAGAAAGAGATATTTAAGAGGAAGAGTCGTAGGTTCTCATATCTAAGGAGCGAAAGACATCTCTGTATGAGGGGTGTGCGAGTGGCACACATGGGAATAGTAGAGAGAAATGAGACCGCGAGAGACAAAGTTTTGTGTTTGTGTGATAGAAAGAGATTCCACATGGAGAATCATAGTTAGAGACACATAGCAGGGAGCGAGATATACTTAGAGAGAGATAGAGTGATGAAGGTCGAGGGAGAGAGTACCGTCAGTGTGTTACGAAGATAAAAGATCATTGTCGACATACAGGTAGCACGAGAGATACCTGAGAGACGATGAACGCGTATAGGTCCAGAGAGATAGTCCTATATAAGCATGAGTGATAGCTATATGAGACGAATATTTGGATTAAAGGAGATTCAAATATTTAAACTGGAGATCACGACATCGATAATATCATAACACAAATTGGTGTATCAAACATGCATATTCATTTGAATTTGGGCACACGTGTAATGTTATATAGTTTATCAATATTGGTGATCCATAGATTCTTTAATTACAAACAATGCATGGTTTATATGCAATTAATGTCTAAACGGGATTACACTATATGTTGCGTGTGTGAAACACATTATACATGTTTGAGAAGTAAAAAAAACCCGCATGAAACACACATTAATTGGAGACAGTTAGCGAGGAATGCATACATTGGATTTCAACATAAAGTGGTTTCAAATATTTGAAAATCCAAATTGATGGATACAACCTTATGAATCTGAGATCATGCCATTTGTAAACCATATTTATGTATAAATGGTGTTGTGCTTTTGAAAGTATATATAAAAATGATGTATATAGAATTTAGTTCCAATTGAAAATGGACCCCACCCGAAAAAATAGAATACAAACGGGATTTGAATTGATGGCACGGTAAATGTGCACTCTGCAAAGTTTGAACGAAGCGGGGAAAGTCGCAGTAACCGCCCGAAACCAAAATCTGTGAGATGGAAATTACTACTGCCTATCCCTGCCACGCAAAGCCTATCAGCGGGATATCTATAGGTTTCGATAGGGGTAGGTTTGTAATTTCACCCAAACGTGATGTAACCGCCTCTCACCCGGATTCATACACGATGGGCGCCAAAACACAGTGTGTCCTCGGCCGAAATCGACTCCCTCCCCGATTCATATTCATACATGGCGGGCGGCAAAAACAAACTCTCATCGGCAAATATCCGGTGTATGCGAGATTACCGTCCTATCCCCAACTGAATAATATTGCTGTGATGTAGGAAATTTGAAACATGGGCTAAATTTGTGAATTTCCTCGCATTTGAGACAAGTGCGCCCTGAATACATGGTTCCCCCCTTCTTCTCTACCTCCCTTTTCCCCATTCGTACTCTGTGGGCGCCAAAACACCCTCTCCACCCCATCCTCCTCCGTCCGCCGTCGTCCGCCACCCCATCCACCGCCATCCTCCTCCACCATGCCGGAGCTGATACCCCGACGCCGTTGTCCATTACAAGAGATTGACCTCTCTCATCCACGGCTTCGGACAGTGATCCTTGCATCCTGTCCTCTCGCTTCATCCCCGCCATCGTCCACCTTGTCGGTGCCGCTCCTACAACCGTCTCGTCCATCGCGCCCCGCCGCCACCGTCTACCCTCCTAGATTTGCTTCCACGCCGCCGACAGCCATCGCTACCAAAACACCGTCAAATTCTCAGCAAATGCATACACGGTGCCGCACCAGAGGCGGTACTCTTTCGTATCTGCTCAACTTAATTATCGCAGCAAGAAACTAGAACGCCACTGCTTTACTCTGATTTCTTGTCTTGGTTGCGAAGTTGCCTTTGTCCGGTTTGCACCTTTAGATCCGCCATGGCACGCTCAACACTATACTCCCAATGCTTATGGTTTTCCCCTTTTATATTCCACACTTGTTAAATCACAGTAGACTAAATTTCAAAATTGGGCCAGTCAATTTTTCAGAGCTGGCTGGAGTTCACCGGTGCGAACGAAGGGGCTCGGGTTGTTGTGGGGCCTCGCCGAACAAAGAAAACTCGACGTGGGTGGGGATGGGGTGGGGGTGGCGGAGGAACACAGGCGGTGGGGGGCGGTGTTCCGGCCGGCGGCCCATGTGGTGTTCTGTATGGGAAGAACCAGAGACGAGGAAGAAGAAGGGTTAGGAGACGTAGGATCTTCATCCAACCACCTGAAATGGTCGAGAGACGGCTGGGAGTTGCATTCTTAATGCGCTCTGGTTCATCATGTGTGGGCACTGCACAACCAACATTTTATTATCCAAAATCTGCTTGCTCTTCTTTACCATGTTCCTCTTCCGTTCTTCTTTAATATGTACTCTCTCTGTTCCTAAATACAAGTCTTTGTATAGATCCCACCATGGACCACATATGGAGCAAAATGAGTGAATCTACACTCTAAAATGTATCTGGATACATCTATATGTGATCCATAGTGGAAATCTCTACCAAGACTTATATTTTGGAACGGAGGGAGTATGATAGTAGTACAGTATGTTCCTTGTACTGAAGATGAGCAGGGACATTTGCAGTGTAGAGGTCTATACTGTCGGTTGTGATGGACACTTTGAGCCTCTTTGGTTCGTAGGATTTTGTAAACATAGGAATAGGATTTGTACTGGCCTGTCCACTTGAATCCTATATGAATAGCAAGGAAATGCGGGGAGCTGTGTCGCCTTTGAGAGTTACACTGATATTAACAGTATCGCATCTTTACTTGAAGAGAGCTGGTATCCGAAGCCTTTCTAGCCGTACCGGCAATACTAGCACATATATTCCAGCAAGTTCCACTTTGCTGATTTTACTCTGATTGTAACGCCCCGAGACCGACGCTCCACACGCCTTCCATGTTCTTCGTGATTGATGTGTGTTTTATTCGCTTGTCATGCATTTCATCATTGCATCATGAGCATTGCATCCGCATTTATTTTCGAAAACTTGCATCCCCTCATAGTTGTCGCTTCTTCCGTGTCTCGGTTGACCTTCTCTCAAATCAACAGGACCGCTCTCTTCTCTCTCTTTTCTGAGCTCATCAAATCCCTTGCCTTCGTTGACCGTTCCGAGACCAACCGGGTTGTTCGAGTCCCTCTTGTCTGGCCACTTAATCTTTCTCCACAGTGCATAGACCCCTCTTGTGCATGTCCAAAAATTGTCCCGAACCCGAACCGCAAGGTCATGACCAATGGATTCAGATCACCCCCAAGCATTCGTAAAATATCTGCGTTTCTCCATTGGACTCCCCTAACCTTTTATTCTCGATCATCCGATCGCGATCCGATGATCCAAATGCCACTCATACCTACCACCTACTATATAAATAGTCCTAACCCTAAAATCTAGGGACTTTGTCCCTTCACCCGCCGCCGCACTCCCCACCAAATCCCACCTCGGGATCCATCCCCAACCAGACGCAGCCGACCACCTCCCTTCCTCGTTTTCAGATCCACCCAATCCCTCCATCCTGATCCGGCTGCTCCTCTCCTTCCACGCCCGATCTACTCCAAGCCACGCCGCCGGCTGCAGCAGCAGCAGGAGGTCATGCCGCCGGCCTTGTCCCGCTCCTTTTTCCTTCCCTGTCGCGCTTCTTCCTCTCTAACCTCTCTCCCTCTCTGCCATGGATAACCCCAGGAGCTCCCGCTGATGCCATGATTCCTGGACCTCAAGCCTTCGCCGGATCCGACTGGGAAACAGGTGGACCAGTCCATCCCCGACCTCCGGTCGTCCCCTGCCTCACCGGAGCGCCTCCCCGCCATGGCCGCCCGAACCTGAAGTTCCATCCTAACTCGTCCACGCCTCGGCTCTGGCCAGAACGAGTCGTCCCGGGCTTCCTCGCTAGACCGGCTCCCCCCGTCAAGTCCTCATGTCGCCGGATCCTCTTCAGCACCCGCGCAGGACTGCATCGACCTCCCTTGCTTCCTCTTGCCTGCGCGTGCGTGCGTTGACCGCTGCTCCGAGCGGCCGCACGATCCTCCCGTCGCCCTGCCGCGTTGGCCGCGCCAATCGCCAGCGCCAGCGCGTGGGTTGCGCCAGGCCCAGTGCCCCCCCTTCCGGCCTGCCTCCTCCTCCGAACCGGGCCTTGGCCCAGGGTGAGCAGACCCCGCCCCCTCTCTTGTGCACTTTGGCCCAGCTAGTTTCGGCCCATATAGTGTTTTTTTTTCATGTCTGCGGTTTTAGCCATTATCCAGTGAATTAATAGTTTTACAGAAAAACCCTCATGTTCATGCATTTAATAATTCACTGAACATGCATCAGAATTAAATAAACTATATATGTAAGATGCTCAGTTTTTCATGTACTTTCATAATATGCCATTTTCATCCATGTTTAAAATGTTTAAAATGTTGTTTGTTTAAATTTGCTCAAATTCCATGCTAAAATGCTTTATTTCATAACTAAATAACCGTAGCTCGGAATTAAATGTTCTTTATATGTAAATGGGGTGGAAAAATGCCTAGTTTAACATGGTGCACTTTATTTTCTTGTTTAACAAGCTTAAAATATGGTTTAGGGCAGAACAGTACCAAATTCATAATTTGCATATGGGGATTTTCCGGAATTGTTGTTTGATGTTTCCAGCCTCATTTAAACTTGCTTAGATAGGTAGTTTTATTATGCCTCACCTCTTGCCATGTTTGACAACATTTAATATTTTTTGGTAGCTTAAACCGAGATGAACTAAATAATTGTTGTGGTGTTTCGTCAATGTGCAACTCGTTGCATATTGAGCTCCACTTAACTTGTAGTACCGTTTGTTGCACTTTGCCATGCCATGCCTCTTTAAACCGGACATGCATTATACTTGTTTGTGCATCATGCCATGTTTATGCTTGTGCATTTACCATGTTGTTTGTTTCTTTCCGGTGTTGCTTCTTAGTTCCAGTAATGTTGCGATTGTGAGGATTCGTTCGACTACTCCCGTTCGTCTTCTTCATGGACTCGTTCTTCTTCCTTGCGGGATTTCAGGCAAGATGACCGCTACCTTGGATCTCACTACTATCATTGCTATGCTAGTTGCTTCGTTCTATCGCTTTGTTGCGCTACCTATCACTTGTTCTTCAAGCCTCCCAAATTGCCATGTCAGCCTCTAACCTTTACACCCTTCCTAGCAAACCATTGTTTGGCTATGTCACCGCTTTTGCTCAGCCCCTCTTATAGCGTTGTTAGTTGCAGGTGAAGTTGAAGATTGCTCCATGATGGATAGGATTATGTTGGGATATCACAATATCTCTTTTATTATTAATGCATTTATACTTGGTAAAGGGTGGAAGGCTCGACCTTATGCCTGGTGTTTTGTTCCACTCTTGCCGCCCTAGTTTCCGTCATACCGGTGTTATGTTCCCGGATTTTGCATTCCTTACGCGGTTGGGTGATTTATGGGACCCCCTTGACAGTTCGCTTTGAATAAAACTCCTCCAGCAAGGCCCAACCTTGGTTTTACCATTTGCCTCACCTAGCCCTTTTTCCCTTGGGTTTCCGGAGCCCGAGGGTCATCTTTATTTACCCCCCCCCCCCCGGGCCAGTGCTCCTCCGAGTGTTGATCCAAACTAGAGCACCGTGCGGGACCATTCCTTGGCAACTTGGATTACGTCGGTTCCTGTACGCTTCGCTTATCCGGTGTGCCCTGAGAACGAGATATGTGCAGCTCCTATCGGGATTTGTCGGCACATCCAGGCGGTCTTGCTGGTCTTGTTTTACCATTGTCGAAATGTCTTGTAAACCGGGATTCCGAGTCTGATCGGGTCTTCCTGGGAGAAGGTATATCCTTCGTTGATCGCGAGAGCTTATCATGGGCTAAGTTGGGACACCCCTGCAGGGTTTAAACTTTCGAAAGTCGTGCCCGCGGTTATGGGTAGAGGGGAATTTGTTAATGTCCGGTTGTAGATAACTTGACACCAGATCCGAACTAAAACGCATCAACCGTGTGTGTAGCCGTGATGGTATCTTTTCGGCGGAGTCCAAGAAGTGAACACGGTTTTGGGTTATGTTTGACGTAAGTAGGAGTTCAGGATCACTTCTTGATCATTGCTAGCTTCACGACCGTTCCGTTTGCTCTCTTCTCGCTCTTATTTGCGTATGTTAGCCACCATATATGCTTAGTCGCTGTTGCAACCTCACCACTTTACCCCTTCCTTTCCCTTTAAGCTTTGCTAGTCTTGATACCCATGGTAATGGGATTGCTGAGTCCTCGTGGCTCATAGATTACTACAACAACAGTTGCAGGTACAGGTTATGCGATGATCATGACGCGAGAGCGATGCTTGCTTGTTTTGGAGTTCTTCTTCTACTTCTTCTTCGATCAGGGGATAGGTTCCAGGTCGGCAGCCTGGGCTAGCAGGGTGGATGTCGTTTGAGTTTCTATTTGTGTTTCATCTGTAGTCGAATGTTGATCTTATGTATGATGTATTGATGCATTCTTGCGGCCTTTGTATGCCTTGTATGTATCCCCATCTATTATGTAATGTTGATGTAATGATATCCACCTTGCAAAAGCGTTTCAATATGCGGTTCTATCCTTGGTGGGACCTTCGAGTCTCTTTAGGATAGTATCGCATATTGGGCGTGACAACTCTGATGCTTAAGGTTTTCCCGTTATATCTACACTATGATCTGTGTAGCTGCTTTGTGTTGCAGTAGCAGCAGTCCACTCTTGAAGCTAAACACTGCAATGACTTACAAAATTGGCACCAAGGCATTGAGTACCATTCTGGATGCAATGAAACTCATACGCTCCCCACTTGTTGAGTCTTGTTCAGAATATGATCCTAATGACTCTTGTTCAAATTTGCCACATATAGAGAGACAACATGGAATTGCATTTCTTTGGGCGATGTGATTCATCATGAGTGGGCAATCAACATTGTATGCAATGAAGCGGAACCTCAAGAATATGCTTCCTCTTCTGTTCTTTAACATGTTCCTCTTTGTTTATTCTGTATTTAGTAAGTATAGTATGTTCCTTGTCAGGAAGGGGCGCAGGGACATCTCCAGTCAACAGCTGATAGAGTTGGCCTGTAGGTGATCGATAGGCTTTCAATTACTAGCGGCAATACAACACCGTATTTTCAAGCCAGTTCCACTTTCCCGATTTATATATCATGGTTATGGTGTACCCCTGTTATGTATACTATGATCTGCCTAGTTGTTGTGTGCTCTTGTTATCATGGTTTGACAATAAACTCTCTATACAGTATATTATGAACCTATCATCTACCAACTATCCTTACTTATGGAGCCTATTTTTTTGTGTACTTGTGCCAGATTATATAAATGCACGCACCATATTACAGCACACATGAGCTCTCTCATCAGAATACAGTGATAGCACACAAGTGTTTATAGGGGTGCCCCTATATTAGAATATCATCTGCATTACAAAGATAATCTCACAACTATTTATGTTTTCATGGTTCTCAGATATTATACGCAATTACAGTGAATATCAGAATCTGCGCATCAGAAGAATATTGTGGAACACTGAAATGACTTACAAAATTGGCACCAAGGCATTGAGTGCCATTCTAGATGCAATGAAACTCATATGCTCCCCACATGTAGATTCTTGTTCAGAATATGATCCTAATGACTATTCTAACCTCGAGGAGTCAAAGGCAGATGGCATGTCATGTTCACCCATCAAGGTGCCTGTTATAATTTGGCAAGGTTTTATTGATTGCGCGTATCTTGCATATGTTTTCTTGCATTTCTTCTACTTTGTTGCACCGCCATCTGCTTAGTTTACTCATCATATATGTTGAGATGCCATGCCCATCCATTATCAATACATATTCCATCTGTCATCATACCATGTTTTTTCACTCGAATATTGTTCTTGTGCATCAGATATCAAAAATGAAGAGGGTAATTGCCGAACCTGAAGGAGCACTAGCAAAGTCCTTGAAAAATGTGGTTGTGCCAGAGAAATCAGACAGCACCCCACTTATATTGGTTGTACAACCAGTGACACAAAAACGTAGGACCGACTCCAGCAGACTGTACCCATACTGCACTGGCCACACCACTAGCCCAACCAAATAGGACCTGCACTCCAGCAAAAGGTATGCCGATTTCAGTTGCCATAGCACCAGCCGTACCACAGAAAAATCCCACTCCAGCAAAAAGTACAACAAGTCCACCGGCCGAAGACCTATCCCAACTTCAGAGATGGCCAATTCCTACAGATTGGATCCCCATTCCAGTTATTCCCAATTGAAAGTGCAACTATTCCTAGGTGGTTTTGGTAATTCCTAACAACATATAGCTCATTGAGCTAATACTATTCCACGACAAATATTTCAGGAAAAGCTCAATGAATGGCATGGCATGGATGAGGAAAGTCGACCCCTCAAAAATACTAAGGATAAAAGGATTGGCTCAAGCTCAAAAGCTCAAGACTCTACATTTTATATTTTAGTGATCCAAGATCACATTGAGTCTATAGGAAAAGCCAATACTATCAAGGAGGGATGAGGTGTTGCTTGATGAGTTTCTTGCTTCAAGTTGCTTAGTGATATGCTCCAAAATCCCTCAACTACTTTCTCATATCCACATATGACCTAAACCTAAAGCCAAACTCGGCCCCACTGATTCTTTCTATCAGGCGCCACCGAGTTTAGATGTCATAGCCACTGCCACAAACCCTAAGCAAATCGGTCTCACCAATAGGGATCTCGGTCTCATCGAGATGGGATTGTAATCTCTCTGTTTCCCTTCGTAACGTTTCAGTCTAACCGAAGTGAGCGATCGATCCCACCAAGATTGCAATGTAAACTCTCTGTTTCCTTTTTGTAACATTTCGATCTCACCAAAATGAGCGAATCGGTCCCACCAAGTTTACCTGACCAACTCTCTGGTTAGCTTATTGCCAAAATCGGTCTCACCGAGTTTGTGTAATTGGTCTCACCGAGATTACGTTATGCCCTAACCCTAACCATATCGGTCCTACCGAGTTGCATGTCGGTCCCACCGAAAACCCTAACGGTCACTAGGTTTACTGAATCGGTCTGACCGAGTTTGTTGATTCGGTCCCACCGAGATTGGTAAATTGTGTGTAACGGTTAGATTTTGTGTGGAGGCTATATATACCCCTCCACCTCCTCTTCATTCGTGGAGAGAGCCATCAGAACAAACCTACACTTCCAACTTACCATTTCTGAGAGAGAACCACCTACTCATGTGTTGAGGCCAAGATATTCCATTCCTACCATATGAATCTTGATCTCTAGCCTTCCCCAAGTTGCTTTCCACTCAAATCTTCTTTCCACCAGATCCAAATCCTGTGAGAGAGAGTTGAGTGTTGGGGAGACTATCATTTGAAGCACAAGAGCAAGGAGTTCATCATCAACACACCATTTGTTACTTCTTGGAGAGTGGTGTCTCCTAGATTGGCTAGGTGTCACTTGGGAGCCTCCGACAAGATTGTGGAGTTGAACCAAGGAGTTTGTAAGGGCAAGGAGATCGCCTACTTCGTGAAGATCTACCGCTAGTGAGGCAAGTCCTTCGTGGGCGACGGCCATGGTGGGATAGACAAGGTTGCTTCTTCGTGGACCCTTCTTGGGTGGAGCCCTCCGTGGACTCGCGCAACCGTTACCCTTCGTGGGTTGAAGTCTCCATCAACGTGGATGTACGATAGCACCACCTATCGGAACCACGACAAAAACATCCGTGTCTCCAATTGCGTTTGAATTCTCCAAACCCTACCCTTTACATTCTTGCAAGTTGCATGCTTTACTTTCCGCTGCTCATATACTCTTTGCATGCTTGCTTGAATTGTGTGAAGATTGCTTGACTTGTGCTAAGATAGCTAAAATCTGCCAAAGACTAAAATTGGGAAAAGGTTAAGTTTTTAATTGGTCAAGTAGTCTAATCACCCCCCTCTAGACATACTTCAAGGTCCTACAAGTGGTATCAGAGCCTTGGTCTCCATTTGCTTTGATTTCCATAGCTTTTGGTGGTCATAGCCTTGGTTTCACAACCTAGGAGAGTATGGCGTCTAGCGAGGGAAATTATCACCGTAGAGGTCCTTACTTTGATGGCACTAATTTTGCTAGTTGGAAGCATAAGATGAAAATGCATATTCTCGGACATAACCCCGCCGTTTGGGCTATTGTGTGTATTGGCTTGCAAGGTGAATTCTTTGATGGGAGAGAACCGAACCGTGAAGCTAGCGCGGATGAATTGAAGATGCTGCAATACAACGCTCAAGCTTGTGATATCCTCTTCAATGGATTGTGCCCCGAAGAATTCAACAAAATCAGCCGTCTTGAGAATGCAAAGGAAATTTGGGA
The DNA here is from genome assembly GCF_018294505.1 of Triticum aestivum. NCBI lineage: Eukaryota > Viridiplantae > Streptophyta > Magnoliopsida > Poales > Poaceae > Triticum > Triticum aestivum. Next base: position 585,423,638 of record NC_057810.1, read on the forward strand.
TACTTTGATTGATATGCACGAAGGTACCGACTCCGTCAAAGAATCCAAGTTGGATGTGCTCCAAAGTTAACTTGACAAATTTAAAATGAAGGATGGTGAAGGTGTCGCTGAAATGTACTCTAGGCTTGCTCTTATCACAAATGAGATTGCGGGCTTAGGAAGTGAAGAGATGACCGACAGATTCATCATCAAGAAGATCCTAAGAGCATTGGATGGAAAATATGATACCGTGTGCACATTGATCCAAATGATGCCCAACTACAAGAATCTCAAGCCAACGGAAGTCATTGGAAGAATTGTTGCTCATGAGATGTCACTCAAGGATAAGGAGGAACTTCACAACAAGTCAAGTGGTGCTTACAAAGCCTCATGTGAAGCTCCTACATCATCAAGTGAGAAACAAACCTTCAATGAAGAATTGAGCTTAATGGTGAAGAACTTCAACAAATTCTACAAGAGTAGAAGCAAAGAAAGAAGCTCCAAGTCAAGGTCCTACAATGACAAAAGATCTTCCAGTCGAGAGCGCAATTGCTACAATTGTGGGAGACCCGGACACTATTCCAATGAGTGTACGGCACCCTACAAAAGAAGAGAAGATTCTCCCAAGAGAAGAAGTAGAAGAGAAGAATCACCGCCAAGAGAGAGAAGGAGTAGAGATGATCGTTATGAACGAAGAACATCCCGGAGAAGCAAGGATTCGGAAAGGAAGGACAAGTCATCAAAGAGCTACACAAAACAAGACATCAAGCTCATGTTGGTTAATGGGTATCCGGTTCCGACTCTGAACATCACTCCGAGAGAAGCTATCACTCCGACTCCGAACATACTCAAGATGAAGGTGTTGCCGGTCTAGCACTTGTGTCGACCAACTCCTACGACATATTTGATTCACCAAATGAAGGAATTGGAAGATGCTTCATGGCTAAAGGCCCTAAGGTAACACACCCCGAGTATGTTGATTTCAATAGTGATGAAGATGACTTGTTAGGTGATGATGATTTACTTGTTGACAACTCTAGTGATGAATACTATGATGAAACGTCAATTAATCATGCTAATCAAGATAAAACGAATGACAATGATAAGGAGAAGATTGAGCTTCTAACTAAAGAACTAAACACTCTTAAGTTAGCTCAAGAAACTATCTTAGAAGATCATCGAGAACTTTTAAGGGCTCATGAGAAGTTACGCTTTGAAAAGCTCAACCTTGAGCAAGAGCATGAGTTCTTAAAGGCAATCAATGATGATCTCCGTAAGAAAAGTTCTTCTTACATTGCCAAGCGTTTACTCTTATCTACTTACATGCCTCAAGTCAAGTCCACTAACAAGAACAAGAAAGATTCTTCCTCTAGTAGTAACAATAATCATGCTAAATCCAATATTGTTGCTTCTAGTAGTTCTCTTGATTCCACTAATGATTCTCTTAGCCAAGTTACACTTGAGCAAGAAAATAGCTTATTGAAGGGAATTATAGAGAAAGGTGTTTACAAGAGCCTTGCCGGGAGTAAGCAATTCGAGGAAATTGTACGCAAGCAAGGAAGGCACCGGAAGAACCAAGGTGTTGGTTTTGAACGAAAGTTCAATGCCAATGGAGTTGAGTGGGAAGAAGATCAATATCCCAAGACGAAGTTTGTTCCTCAACAAGAGAAGTATGATCCTACTTCCTTCAAGGGAACACAAGCTCAAGATGATCTTCCACCACAAGACCACAAGCAAAAAGGCAAGGACAAGCTTCAAGAGGAGATTGATGCATTTGAAGAAGCTCCTAAGGCCTTGGTCAAGTGGGTTCCCAAGACTACGTCAAGTTCTACTTCATCAAGCACGACTACAACTCCAAGGATTCCCATCAAGATGATGTGGATCCCGAAGAAGAAGAACTAGAGAGTTCTTGAGGGTGACTCCGCCAACATTCTTCACTCATATCATTATGGCAAGGACAAGTGCAATCAACTTCCACATCTTGCACTAGTTCAAGGAGTCACAAACCCTCTTGTTGGTAAGGCAAGGGACAAGGTAACCTAATGCTTTCATGGACATCATATTGTGTGTGCATCACTCTATGTCTATGGATATACTTGTTTGTTCCTTGTGGGACTAACCCGTGTAGGTATTGAAAGTGCAACTCACTCCAAAGGATTGCTCCAAATGATCTTCATCAACATTGAGCATCCACATCTTCAACACCTACATGAAGTCATCATCGACAAAACCCAAGGTTAGTTCATCCCTCTTAGGGGGGATCTCACATCTAGGGGGAGCTTAACTCTAAGAATTGAGTCAAAGCAACTCTAATGGTGTGAACACATCAATGCATTATGTAAAAGTGGTAACCCCACTTGAGCTTAAACGATGAGTATGACCTATGATCAAATGTTCTCATTTGACTCCTAAGTCAATATACTCATATATAGATGACCTAGTCATCGCCAATTGTTTGATAGATGCTAGAATTGGTTGTGCATGCTTTGCCACATATTTCATTTGCCATTTTATTGTGTGAGCATGTTGGTTGCATATTTTACTCATTCGAGGACATCCACTTGTTTCTTTGATTGATTGGCTTCTTTTTCTTTTGCCAAGTGGATGAACAAGAATGCCTAAGAACCTTCTCTAGCTCTCTATGCTTTTCTTGTCTCAAACTCTATTCATGCTACATCACAAAATTTGATCAAGTCAGATTCGAACCACTCTGTGTGAGGAGCACTCGGAGTCCCCGATTCGTCATGGACTTAAACTTCCAAAACTTCTTTGTGTGTTTCGGTCTGACCGATTCTTACATTTCGGTCATACCGAGATCACTAAGTCGATCTAGGTTTTCAATCTCGATGCAACCGATTTGAACTTTTCGGTCTCATCAAGTTGTTGTAACTGTTAATAGTTATGCATCTCGGTGCCACCAAGTTGTTCCACTCGGTCACACCGACAGGGTCGGGCTATATATACTCACGATCAAAAATTTGGAAAACTTCTCCAAACCCCTTCGCCCGCGCATAGCTCGCTCTGCCTCCAAGGTCTTCGGATCGTCGACTTCATCGCCAGGCGCCTCCAGTCGCTAGTCTCCGCCGCCGTCAACAGAATTCATCTCTGATGTTGCCGCTGTAGCGAGTTCATCGTTGAACTAGGGTATGGACTCGATCACAATGCTATCCCCGTCCAATTTCTAGCACATTGTGTTCATTATGATTCTTGCCACAATTGAAACGCATCTATCCAGTCAAAACAATCCTTAGATTAGATGTGATTTGGTAATTTAGGGTTAGGTTTCCGCCGAAACCATCTCGGACCCACCGAGTTGGAAAACTCGGTTCCACCGATCCAGCTAACGCCATTGCACAAGTGATTCTCGGTCTGGCCGAGAATTGCGAATCGGTGTGACCGATTTTAGAACTTTGTGAAACCCTTGCGGTCTCGGTGCCATCAAACTGTGACTCGGTCTGACCGAGTTCACTAGTTTAGGTTCCAAAAGCTGCTTCGGTATCACCGAGTTTGCAAATCGGTTGATCCGAAATGCTTTCTGTGGAAAACTAAAACTAAGTTTTGGAGTCATTCTTTTGCAAAAATCTCTGCATTTTGTGATGCTCATCCATTCTATATCAACTACATCTATTCACAAGGTCAGCAGTCAGTGTTTGCAGCATGTCAGACCAAAGTGAGAGCCAGAATAGGAAAGAGGAGCAGATTCACATGAGTGAGGGCACTAGTCCCTCTAGCACCTCAGATGATGGCAGCAGGAGCACTCCTAGCAATTTGCCCAAAGCAGCCACAAGGGCCAGAAGGAAGAGAACCTCAGACTCTGAGGATGAGTACTATGTGGCAGCTGAAGACGAGGCTACTTCCAAGAAGATAGTGCTAAAAAAGGAGTATGGCTCAGCTAAGACTACAAAGCCTGGACTAAATAGGAAAGTCCCTGCCAAGAGGACACCTATGCTGAAAGTCAGAGCTTCAACTCAAGAACCTGAGAAGCTTGATCCCAAAGAGGCTGCTGCAGAAGGGAAGAAGAGGAAGGAAAGGGTCAAGAAGACCATGGCCAGAGTTGTTGGACAACCTTCCATGATGGAAGAGGAGGAGGAAGAAGAGGTTGCTGCACCAGCACCCAAGGCACAAAAGCTGATGGGTGATGCTATAAGGTCAGGGGCTGCTGATGGGTGATGCTAAGAGGAATACCAGGAGCATACCAGCTGCTGAGAAGAACAAGGCCCCAGTGCCTGAAGTTGCTGAGGAAGAAGAAGATGAAGGACAAATTCTGAGGAAGCTGAAACCCAAGATTCCAAACCACAATGATGCTCATCCAGTGGCTGAGAATATGAAGCTGAGGAAGGATGCAGGGCTCAGGCAGTGGAGATTGTCTGATCCTTATGCAATCAGAAGAAGAACTACTGTTGATTACAGGTTCCACACTAAGGAACAGCAGGATTTCTATGAGACTGTGATGCTGGATAAGAAGCCCATAGTTTGTGATATGAGGTGGGTAGACTGGAAATACATGAAGGCAAATCAGGATCACTACCCAGGAGTGTTTGACAGCTTTAAGGCTTGTGGAGTTGATGAGTTTGTTGGACAGAAGTTCACAAACTGGAATGATGAGCTTGTAATGCCATTCTACTCCATAGCTCACTTTTATCCTGATGGCAGAATAGTCTGGATGTCTAAAGGTACAAGACACCAATCAACTATTGAGGAATGGGCAAATCTGATCAATGCCCCAGAGGAGAGTGAAGATGACTTGGATGTCTACTCCAAGAATAAGAAGGATCACAATTCAATGTCACACATGTACAAGGAGATCCCAGACAAGGCACTTGAGACTTTCAAGTTTGGGTCTGTCCATTTTCTTCTATCAGGGCTGCCAACGATCAACTGGATCCTAAGGCACACTCTCTTGCCCAAATCAGGTGACCACAACATGATCAGAGGGCATGCAATAAATTAGCTACACATATTTGATGTGCCACGGAAATTCAAGGTCATGAGCCTCATAGTTGAGACTATCAAGAGGACACTAGCAGACCAGAAGAGAAGTTGTGGGTATGCCCCACAAATCCAGGAGCTGATCAACTCCAAGATGGGCACAGGCAAATACTTGTTGGATAAGGAACACTTTGCTATCTATCCAGGTTTTGAGGACAATCAAGTTGTCATGAATGAGAATGAACCATCTTCAGTGCAAGCTCAAGAGAAGAAGGAGAAGGCAAAGAAGGAGAAGGCTGCCAAGATGCCAACTTTAGAGGAGGCATCTGAGTACTTTTTGAAGAGCAAGCAGGACCAGCTTGGTTACTTAATAGCATCAACTCTGAGGATTGAGAAAGGGTTGGCCACCCTAACTCAAAACTAGGAGAGCCTGGAAAGAATCATGGAACAAAAGTTCTATGACCTAGATGTGGAAGTAACTGAGATCCAGTCAGTTGTGGAGCAGCTACAGGATGACATGCAGGAGAGGAAGGGCGGGACAACCACTGATGCATTTGCCAGAGTGCCTCGAGCTCAGAGATCAGTTGCAGAGCCTATGACAGACACCAGAGCCACTTCATCTGCACCAGCTACAGCTCCAGTGCAACCAGCTCCAGCTCCAACTCCTTCAGCTCCATCCACATCAACTGAAGTCTTCGTCCAAGGAGCCATCTCTACACCACCACCTGGAGACCAAGCCTGAGAGACGAAATAGTGCTATGCATTTTCTATGAACTTTTTGGTAACTTGTTGCCAAAGGGGGAGAAAAATGTATAGATCATAGGCTTCGAGAGAGAGAGAGTTTGCTTTTGTTCTCTCTTGTCTTCGTGGTTGAACTTTATTTGCTTTTGATTGCTTGAGATACTATGTTATTGCCTGTGAGACATTGATGATCATGTGTTTGATCATAAGCTACATTTATGCTTGTTAGATGACATCATCCCATTTATCTTTATATGATCATTCACTTTGCTTGGTGATGAGTGCATGTATTCAATCTTTATTACTTTGAGCGCTCCTCCAGGATGTATGTGACATGGAAGAGTAACCCATGAGCCTAACTCCTTGTGCATTTGTAGTCCAAAGCAAATCTTAAACTATGCACAAATTTAGGGGGAGCTCTTGCTTATCACATATTTCTCCAAGCGACGATGTTTTTCAATCTTATTATCATTTGTCGAAGCTTTGATCTATATGTTGTCATCAGTTACCAAAAAGGGGGAGATTGAAAGTGCAACTATCCCTAGGTGGTTTTGGTAATTCCTAACAACATGTAGCTCATTGAGCTAATACTATTCCAAGACAAATATTTCAGGAAAAGCTCAATGAATGGCATGGCATGGATGAGGAAAGTCGACCCCTCAAAAATACTAAGGATAAAAGGATTGGCTCAAGCTCAAAAGCTCAAGACTCTACATTTTATATTTTAGTGATCCAAGATCACTTTGAGTCTATAGGAAAAGCTAATACTATCAAGGAGGGATGAGGTGTTGCTTAATGAGTTTCTTGCTTCAAGTGCTTAGTGATATGCTCCAAAACCCTCAACTACTTTCTCATATCCACATATGACCTAAACCTAAAGTCAAACTCGGCCCCACCGATTCTTTCTATCCGGCGCCATCGAGTTTAGATGTCATAGCCACTGCCACAAACCCTAAGCAAATCGGTCTCACCGATAGGGGTCTCGGTCTCACCGAGATGGGATTGTAATCTCTCTGTTTCCCTTCGTAACGTTTCAGTCTAACCGAAGTGAGCGATTGGTCCCACCGAGATTGCAATGTAAACTCTCTGTTTCCTTTTTGTAACATTTCGGTCTCACTGAAATGAGCGAATCAATCCCACCGAGTTTACCTGACCAACTCTCTGGTTAGCTTAATAACAAAATCGGTCTCACCGAGTTTGTGTAATCGGTCTCACCGAGATTACGTTATGCCCTAACCCTAACCATATCGGTCCTACCGAGTTGCATGTCGGTCCCACAGAAAACCCTAACGGTCACTAGGTTTACTAAATCGGTCTGACCGAGTTTGTTGATTCAGTCCCACTGAGATTGGTAAATTGTGTGTAACGGTTAGATTATTTGTGGAGGCTATATATACCCCTCCACCTCCTCTTCATTCGTGGAGAGAGCCATCAGAACAAACCTACACTTCCAACTTACCATTTCTGAGAGAGAACTACCTACTCATGTGTTGAGGCCAAGATATTCCATACTACCATATGAATCTTGATCTCTAGCCTTCCCCAAGTTGCTTTCCACTCAAATCTTCTTTCCACCAGATCCAAATCCTGTGAGAGAGAGTTGAGTGTTGGGGAGACTATCATTTGAAGCACAAGAGCAAGGAGTTCATCATCAACACACCATTTGTTACTTCTTGGAGAGTGGTGTCTCCTAGATTGGCTAGGTGTCACATGGGAGCCTCCGACAAGATTGTGGAGTTGAACCAAGGAGTTTGTAAGGGCAAGGAGATCGCCTACTTCGTGAAGATCTACCGCTAGTGAGGCAAGTCCTTCGTGGGCGACGACCATGGTGGGATAGACAAGGTTGCTTCTTCGTGGATCCTTCTTGGGTGGAGCCCTCCGTGGACTTGCGCAACCGTTACCCTTCGTGGGTTGAAGTCTCCATCAACGTGGACGTACGATAGCACCACCTATCGGAACCACGACAAAAACATCCATGTCTCCAATTGCGTTTTAATTCTCCAAACCCTACCCTTTACATTCTTGCAAGTTGCATGCTTTACTTACCGCTGCTCATATACTCTTTGCATGCTTGCTTGAATTGTGTGAAGATTGCTTGACTTATGCTAAGATAGCTAAAATCTGCCAAAGACTAAAATTGGGAAAAGGTCAAGTTTTTAATTGGTCAAGTAGTCTAATCACCCCCCCTCTAGACATACTTCAAGGTCCTACACCAGTTTAAAAGACAATGCTTTCAATGTTGTTAGGGATTACGTGCATATATTCCATCATGGGAAGATTATAGTGAAGACAAACACCATTTTCACATCTTCCTGTCCCACTTACGTGTAAGTGCTATTATTCATGGTGATTATTTTCCTGTTTTCTGCTGATTGAACACATCAATGATTTACATTGCATTGTTGTAAGTAGGCGAGGGTCAACCTGGATGGTCATGGCGAGCAAAGCTTGCTTGCGCTTTTCAAGGAAGCATTGCAGCAGTATCGGTGTTACCTGAGGAAATCACACTTTGATGGCAAGTCTATAAATGAATTTCCGGTGAAGTCTCCTATGCTAAATTTAGAAGGCATTGAATGGAAAAACCTTGTTGCACCGGTCTCGTTCCAAGGATGAGGTACTGTCTATGATACCGCATGAAAATTTGAACTTCTACTTTTCTGCATGTGCCTTACGGATCTTTTTTGCAGGAAATCTGCTCGAAAAAGAATTCCGGTTTGAAAAGAGCGACAGGATATCGCAAATATGTTGTCCGCTGCTTTGCTCTTGTTAGTACCAGTTGTCCTGTATCATTGTACTTGCATACATACCTGTTTCATTATGTGACAGCAGTATGCATGATAGCTTGCTTATCAATTGTTCGCTCCAAGTTATCTGATCTGTATGAATGGTTACATTACTGTAGAATATATCCAATGCCAATGAATTTGTTTATCTCTGCATTGTTCTTGTAAGTACACGTTGTCCTTTATCAGTGTACTTATATTGACAGGTAGTTGTTCATGTACCATCACTCTGCAGCTTATTTTCCTTTGCCCTCCATTTTCTACACATCAGATCTATATTTACTCTTACCATAAGGTTGGTACTGAAGAAGTTTAGCTGTGCATTGCTCTTGGCTGTACCTTTTGCCTGTATCGCTGCACTTACATTTATAGCCACTTGGTTATGTAGCATCACTCTTCATCTTATCTTAAATATTCTCCATTTTTTCGTATATTATCACATCTATGTTTACTCTTAACAAAATGTAGAATAAAGGAAATGCTTATGAAGAAGATTCTGTGGTAAACTTCTTGAATTCCCCCCCCCCCAATCAGCATGGACAAGGGCTTTATAGAGCCTGTCTTCACCAATAATGTAAGTTTGTCCTTCTCAAGCCTTCAAATGTTGTTGTATATATTTGGTTAGGCATGACTGCAACAGATGTTTATTTTTGGTGTTTGCATCAAATTGCATGTTTAAAGTTTATTATGTAGTTCATAAACAAAAGTTTGTCCTTCTCAATTTAAGTTTTCACTTGTACAACCAAGTTCCTTCTTCATACCATGTAAATTAAACTATACAGAGCAAGTGATCTTGTTTTGCACTGCATGTATGCTTCTGTTCTTCATCCGTAATCCAGTGGTGTGGTGAACCTACCCACTATAGCACAATGTCATATTCTGCAATGTCTTAACTATGAACAATGTCATATCATTCTACTATTATTTAAACCATCTCTTTATTTGCCAATCTGAAATGGGATAATCTGACAGCACACTAACCATTGATACTTATGAGTTCTTGATCTGTAATCCAGTGGTGTCGTGAAGCTGCCAACTCCTTCACAATGTCATTTCCTGCCATGTCTTGACCTGAACAATACCATATTGTGTTAATGCAATTTTAAACTGTGTCACTTTATTAGTCAGTAAGAAATGTGATGAATTGTCAGCACTGATACTTTTATGTGCAAAACTTGTCATCTGTCTACTTGTTTATCTTTCAGAGTGAGGAAGATATAAGTGTTGAACAAGCGCAGTCTCATCATCTTGCTCAGCTGCTTGCGCTGTAGCTCCCCAGTAGGGCTAACCTTTCTTGAACACTATTAAAGTGCTATTGGTTTTGTATATTATTTTGTCGGCGTGTTTATTTGCACTGGTGGCGATCTTTGATGCCCAGTGTATGTGATCTGCTGTCTGCTTGTGCTTTATTATCATAGTGGCGAACTTTGATGCCGAGTGGATGTAATATGCCGTAATTTCTTTATTGTATAGTCTAGGGTTTTTCTTATTCATGATGTTACCGTTATTTTACTGTATATATATCATGTCTTCGCAGTAAACCGGCCAAGCCGTAAAATTACGGTACATAATCGGGCCGTCATGCAATCATGATGTATGATCCACATCATGGGCCCCGTCATCTTGGTCCGTTAAAAGGACAAAAGTAAACTGGCCCACTAGTAGATTCGGGACTTTAATAGGTCGAGTAACCCCCGGCCCTCTTTTCGCAAGAAAACTCAATGGGCTTTTAGGAGGCTCAGAAGTAGGTTGGGCCTGAAACGTGTCGAATTGCTCACGGGCCGGCAGCAGCCCGAAATGGACCTCGGCCCATGATAATCAAATCACGGGCTTTTAACAAGCCAAAATTGTCTCGGTCCTTGTTTGGCCCAATCAGATATCGGCTGCGAGCAGGCCGGATGCAAACCGGGCCATAGTTAGGCCCAACTATATGACGGGCTTTAAACAGGCCGAAATTAATATAGGGCCGAAATGTTAAGTAGGCCCTTAATAGGCCGAAACTAATATCAGGCCAAATTACTAAATGGGCCTTTAGCAAGTGGGCCCAAAAGCATAGTGTCTAATTGATGGGCCGAATCTGATATGGGCCATAATTTAGCCCAAATCCTCTTAAAGGGTCGGACCTGATCTGGGCCGTAATTTGGCCCAGAACGTGGTAGGCTTTTAACGGGCCGGATCTCATATGGGCCATTTTTAGGCCCGGAACGTGGCAGGCCATTAATGGACCGGATCAAATATGGTCCGATATTTGGCCCAAAACATGGCAGCCAGTTAATGGTCCGGCCTACTAGGGTCCTCAAAATCTTGTGGGCCTACAGCTGGGCCGACCTATTAATGTCGGCGAAATTTCGTGGGCCTTCAGCTGGGCCGGCCCATTATGATCCGCAAGAATCTTGTGAGCCTTTACCTGGGCCGGCCCATTATGGCACACAAAAATCTTGTGGGCCTTTACCTGGGCCGGCCCATTATGGCCCTCAAAATCTTGTGGGCCATTAGCTGGGCCATCCCATTATGGTCCGCAAAATATCATGGGCCTTTAGCTGGACCGGCCCATTACGGTCCGCAAAATCTTGTGGGCCTTTAGTTGGGCCGGCCCATTTAAACTTGATGGGCCGGTCCACGTGTCAACATATCATAGGTGCGTCTCGCCCATTGGATGAGTGACACCTGTGCCAACGCGGAGCTGACACATGTCTCCTCCAGCCAATGATGATTTTACACGTGGAAAATCCCCATTGGTCGGGGCTGTTAACGGGTTATCAAATCCAAAACTCGGCCCGATAGCTTAACGGCGTTTCGTTACGGTGGATGCCACGTGTCGGTCACCCTTCACGAAAGCACTTCTGTGACGCGCGATTTATCGTCATGGAAGTGGACACTTCCGTGATGATAATTTTGGTAATGTCATGGAACACTTCTACGACAGCACAGGTATGACTATCTTGATTCTGTCATAAAATCGTCATGGATGTACATGCATGACAAAAAACACGACCTACTGTGACAAACACGTATCACCACAGAAGTGTATTTTTTTTGTAGTGCTAGTTTCATCACGCTCATATGATTCGCGTTCGTTACTTTGATAATTTGATATGTGGGTGGACCGGTGCTTGGGTACTTCCCTTTCTTGGACAAGCATCCCTCTTATGATTAACCCCTATTACAAGCATCCGCAGCGACAAAATAAGTATTAAGGTAAACCTAACCATAGCATGAAACTAGTGGATCCAAATCAGCCCCTTACGAAGCAACGCATAAACTAGGGTTTAAGCTTCTGTCACTCTAGCAACCCATCATCTATTTATTACTTCCCAATGCCTTCCTCTAGGCCCAAATAATGGTAAAGTGTCATGTAGTTGACGTTCACATAACACCACTAGAGGAGAGACAATATACATCTCATCAAAATATTGAACGAATACCAAATTCACATGACTACTAATAGCAAGACTTCACCCATGTCCTCAGTAACAAACGTAGCTACTCACAAAGCATATTCATGTTCATGATCAGAGGAGTATTAATATGCATTAAGGATCTGAACATATGATCTTCCACCAAGTAAACCAATTAGCATCAACTACAAGGACTAATCAACACTACTAGCAACCCACAGGTACCAATTTGTGGTTTCGATACAAGATTGGATACAAGAGATGAACTAGGGTTTTGAGAGGAGATGGCGCTGGTGAAGATGTTGATGGAGATTGACCCCCTCCCGATGAGAGGATCGTTGGTGATGACGATGGTGATGATTTCCCCCTCCCGGAATGAAGTTTCCCCGGCAGAACAGCTCCGCCGGAGCCCTAGATTGGTTCCGCCAAGGTTCCGCCTCGTGGCGGCGGAGTTTCGTCCCGTAAGCTTGCTTATGATTTTTTTTCCAAGGTAAAAGCCTTCATATAGCAGAAGATGGGCACCGGAGGGCCACTAGGGGGCCCACGAGACAGGGGGCGCGCCTAGTAGGGGTGGGCGTGCCCCCCACCTTCGTGGCCAGGGTGTAGGCCCCCTCTGGTACTTTATTTGCTCAATAATTCTTATTAATTCCAAAAATGATTTTCGTGGAGTTTCAGGACTTTTGGAGCTGTGCAGAATAGGTTTCCAATATTTGCTCCTTTTCCAGCCAGAATCCCGGTTGCCGGCATTCTCCCTCTTCATGATAAACCTTGTAAAATAAGAGCGAATAGCAATAAGTATTGTGACATAATGTGTAATAACAACCCATAATGCAATAAATATTGATATACGTATCAACTCCCCCAATCTTAGACCTCTCTTGTCCTCAAGCGGAAGCCGATATCGAAAAATATGTCCACATGTTTAAAGATAGAGGTGTCGATAAAAATAAAATACGGACATGAGGGCATCATGATCATTCTTATAACAGCAACATATATAGATTTTGTCATGTGAATTCTTATGCTCAAGTAACAATCTATTCACAATATCAAGTATGGAGCATAAACTTCATTGAAAACTAACAAACTAGAATCTCAGTCATTGAAGCAATTGCAATTTATCATAACATTAGAAAGAGTCAAGAATAGAGTTTTTCAGCAAGTCCACATACTCAACTATCATATAGTCTTCTACAATTGCTAACAATCACGCAATACTTATGGTTATGGAGTTTTAATCGGACATTGAGAAAGACAGGGGCTTATAATTTCGCATCCCAACGTATTCACCTTTGGGTGATGTCAACAATAATAGTTCATGCTAACTTACATCCAATTGGATATATATATCAGGATCTTTCCAACATGAGAGGATAAAATGAAAAAGGGAAATGTGAAGATCACCTTGACTCTTGCAAAAAATAAAAGACATAAAGTAAAAATATAGGCCCTTCGCAGAGGGAAGCAGAGGTTGTCATGTGCTTTTAGGGTTGGATGCACAAAATCTTAATGCAAAAGAACGTCACTTTATATTGCCACTTGTGATATGAACCTTTATTATGCAGACCGTCGCTTTTATTACTTCCATATCACACGATCGTATAAAGCTTATTTTCTATGCACTAATAATTCATACATATTTAGAGAGAAATTTTTATTGCTTGCAACATGACGACTTACTTGAAGGATCTTACTCAATCCATAGGTAGGTATGGTGGATTCTCATATCAAAACTGGGTTTAAGGATATTTGGAAGCACAAGTAGTATCTCTACTTGGTGCAAGGAATTTGGTTAGCATTAGGGGGAAAGGCAGGCTCAACATGTTTGAATGATCCATGACAATATACTTAAACTGAGATGTGAGGAAACATAACCCATTACGTTGTCTTTCTTGTCCAACATCGACTCTTTATCATGTCATACTTTAATGAGTGCTCACAATCATAAAAGATGTCCAAGATAGTATATTTATATGTGAAAACCTCTCTTTCTTTATTACTTCCTATTAATTGCAACAATGACCAAAACAATGTTTGTCAACTCTCAATAACTTTTATGCCTCATACTCTTATATGTGAAGTCATTACTATCCAGAAGATCAATATGAACTCTTTTATTTCTTTTTATTCTTTCTATGCACTTAAGATCATGGCAAGACAACAAAGCCCTTGACTTGACACTAATCTTTATTATATAGCTCTCGGACTCGATTACATAGAAGGATCACAAAGCAAAACTCAGAACTAATTCAAACTCAAACTTTATTCTACTAGATCTAGATATTACCAAAAGGATCGAACTAAGAAACGGTAAAGATAGGAGTGTGATGGTGATACGGTACCGGGGCACCTCCCCCAAGCTTGGCAGTTGCCAAGGGGAGTGCCCATACCCATGTGATTATGTCCTCGGAGGTGGTGAAGAAGGAGTTGTTGATGATGTAGGCTTTCTCCTCAACTTGCGCTTGAGAATGGAATTTTGCTCCCTTAGATCATCGATCTCCCGCTCAAGGCTTAGTATCCTTTTACATAGTTCCTATTTGTTTTCCTGCAAGAGATGAAAAGGGATAAACTCGATCTTTGGCTTCTTTGCCCTATCAGGGAGGCTTGACTTTTTAAACTCCACATGCATGTCCCTAGGTTGAAGTAACAGGACTTCGTCTTCGTCTGAGATCGTCTCCTCCTTTCCTTTAGGCTCGTAGTCTTCTTCTTCCTCAGTGGTCCAGCCACAATGATCCAAGTCCCCGTAGACTTTAGGGTCTGCAAGGTAATCAACCACATAGTTTTCTCCTTCCGAATCCTGGGACGACATATTGCTCTAATCTGCGGCAGAAACAACTCAAAACCAAGACAGAAGATTTTTGCATGATATGGTGGTCAAAACCTTTGGGAGATTATATAATGAATTTTTACTGACCAGAAGAAGTAACGTGCAAGAAAACAGAGTCCGGGAGGCACACTAGGTGCCCACGAGGCAGGGGGCGCCTAGTAAGGGTGGGCACGCCCTCCACCCTCGTGGAGTCCTCGTGTCCTTCCCGGATTACATCTTGCTTTCCTAAATTCTTAAATATTCCAAAACGGAGAAGAATTGCTATTAGAACTGTTTTGGAGTCGGTTTACTTACCGTACCACATACCTATTCCTTTTCGGAGTCTGGAACGTTCTAGAAAGTGTCCCTTATGTATTCCTATGGGGTTACAGTTTCAATAATATTAGTTTCAACATTGATAGGATTACCTGAGATACAATGTTTGATTCTTTGACCGTTCACCACCTTCGGATTTGTGCCTTTGAAGTTGTTGATTTTTATGGCACCGGAACGATAGACCTCCTTGATAATGTAAGGACCTTCCCATTTAGAGAGAAGTTTTCCTGCAAAAAATCTTAAACGAGAGTTGAATAGCAACACATAATCACCTACATTAAACTCACGCTTTTGTATCCTTTTGTCATGCCACCTTTTAACTTTTTCTTTAAACAGCTTGGCATTCTCATAGGCTTGGGTTCTCCATTCATCAACTGAGTTAATGTCAAATAACCTCTTCTCACCTGCAAGTTTGAAATCATAGTTGAGCTCTTTAATGGCCCAATATGCCTTATGTTCAAGTTCAAGAGGTAAGTGACACGCTTTTCCATAAACCATCTTATACGGAGACATACCCATAGGATTTTTATATGCAGTTCTATAAGCCCATAATGCATCATCAAGTTTCTTGGACCTATTCTTTCTAGATCTATTAACAGTCTTTTGCAAAAATAATTTGAGCTCTCTATTACTCAATTCTACTTGACAACTGGACTGCGGGTGATAAGGAGATGCAATTATATGATTAACATCATACTTAGCAAGCATTTTACGGAAAGCACCATGAATAAAGTGTGAACCACCATCAGTCATGAGATATCTAGGGACTCCAAACCTCGGAAAACTAACTTCTTTGAGCATCTTAATAGAGGTGTTATGATCAGCACTACTAGTTGGAATAGCTTCTACCCACTTAGTAACGTAATCAACAACAACTAAAATATGTGTATATCCATTAGAGGCAGGAAAAGGTCCCATATAATCAAAACCCCAAACATCAAATGGTTCAATAACAAGAGAATAATTCATAGGCATTTCTTGACGTCTACTAATATTACCAATTCTTTGACAGTCATCACAAGACAAGACAAACTTACGAGCATCTTTGAAGAGAGTAGGCCAATAAAAACTGGATTGCAATACCTCATGTGCAGTTCTATCTCCAGCGTGGTGTCCTCCATATGGTTCGGAGTGACACTTGCATAGGATCTGTTCTTGTTCATGCTCAGGTACACAACGTCTGATAACACCATCTACTCCTTTATAAAGGTGTGGGTCATCCCAGAAGCAATGTCTTAAATCATAAAAGAACTTTTTCTTTTGTTGGTATGTGAAACTAGGTGGTATAAATTTAGCAACAATGTAATTAGCATAATCAGCATACCATGGAGCAGTACGAGAAGCATTAATGACTGCTAATTGTTCATCAGGAAAGCTATCATCAATATGTAGTGGGTCATCAAGAACATTTTCTAACCTAGACAAGTTGTCTGCAACGGGGTTCTCAGCTCCCTTTCAATCAATAATATGCAAATCAAATTCTTGGAGCAAGAGGACCCATCTAATAAGTCTAGGTTTAGCATCTTTCTTTTCCATAAGATATTTAATAGCAGCATGATCAGTGTGAATAGTAACTTTAGAATCAACAATATAAGGTCTGAACTTATCACATGCAAATACAACTGCTAAGAATTCTATTTCAGTAGTAGCATAATTTCTCTGGGCAGTATCAAGAGTTTTACTAGCATATTGAATAACATTTAATTTCTTATCAACTATTTGCCCTAGAACAACACCTACAGCATAATCACTAGCATCGCACATAATTTTAAAGGGTAAATTCCAATCAGGTGGCTGAACAATAGGTTCAGTGATCAAAGCTTTCTTCGGTATTTCAAATGCTTCTACACAATCATCATCAAAGACAAAAGGAATATCTTTTTGCAATAAATTAGTCAGAGGCCTAGAGATTTTAGAAAAGTCCTTAATGAACCTCCTATAAAAACTGGCGTGACCAAGGAAACTTCTTATACCTTTAATGTCCGTGGGACATGGCATCTTTTCAACAACATCAACTTTAGCTTTATCAACTTCAATACCTCTTTCAGAAATTTTATGCCCCAAGACAATGCCTTCATTAACCATAAAGTGGCACTTTTCCCAATTCAAGACGAGACTAGTGTCTTCACATCTCTGCAAAACTCGATCAAGGTTGCTCAAGCAATCATCAAAAGAGGATCCATAAACGGAGAAGTCATCCATGAATACCTCACAAATCTTTTCACAAAAGTTAGAGAATATAGCCATCATGAATCTTTGAAAGGTAGTAGGTGCATTACATAAACCAAAAGGCATACATCTATAAGCAAAAGTACCGACAAGGCAAGTAAAAGTGGTTTTTGATTGATCGTCCGCTGACACAGGTATTTGAGAGAAACCAGAATAACCATCTAGGAGGCAGAAATGTGTATGTTTGGATAGTCTTTCTAGCATTTGATCAATAAAAGGTAAAGGGTAATGATCTTTCTTAGTACCTTTATTTAATTTATGAAAATCAATTACCATCCTATAACCTATAATAATACTTTGCGGAATCAATTCATCTTTCTCATTAGGAACAACCGTAATACCTCCCTTCTTAGGGATGCCATGGACAGGGCTTACCCAATCACTATCAGCAACGGGATAAATTATACCTGCCTCACGGAGCTTTTGTATCTCCTTTCTTGCCACTTCTTTCATCTTAGGATTTAACTGTCGTTGATGATCTCTAACTGGTTTGGAACCTTCGTCCAATTTAATTTTGTGTTGGCATAGAGTGGGACTAATGCCCTTAAGATCATCCAGAGTATATCCAATAGTAGCACAGTGCTTCTTCAGAGTTTTCAATAATCTTTCCTCTTCTTGCTCTGAAAGGTTAGCACTAATAATAACAGGATATATCTTCTTTTCATCAAGATAAGCATATTTAAGATTATTGGGTAAAGGTTTGAGCTCAAACACAGGATCACCCTTGGGTGGGGGAGGATCCCCTAGGATTTCAACAGGCAAGTTGTGTTTCACAATAGGACCCTGGTGAAAGAATACTTCATCTATCTCCCTTCTTTCATTCATAAACATATCATTTTCATGGTCTAGAAAATATTGTTCTAACGGATTAGTAGGAGGCACGTCAATAGAAGAAAGACCAATAATTTCATCCTTAATAGGCAATTCTTTTTCATGGGGTTGTCTACGAAATTTAGCAAAATTAAATTCATGTTTCATATCCCCCAAGCCAATTGTAACAATATCCTTTTCACAATCAATCCTAGCATTGACAGTATTCAAGAAGGGTCTACCAAATGTAATGGGACAAAAACTATCTTGTGGGGAACCAAGAACAAGAAAATCAGCAGGATATTTAACTTTCCCACACAAGACTTCAACATCTCTAACAATCCCAACTGGTGAAATAGTATCTCTATTTGCAAGCTTAATTGTAACATCAATATCTTCTAACTCAGCGAGTGCGATATCATGCATAATTTCTTCATATAAGGAATGAGGTATTGCACTAGCACTAGCACCCATATCACATAAGCCATGATAACAATGATCTCCTATTTTAGCAGAAATAACAGGCATGCCTACAACAGGTCTATGTATCTTAGCATCTGGTCTAGCAATATTAGCAGCTTCATCACAGAAGTAAATAACATGCCCATCTATATTATCATCCAAGAGATATTTAACCATAGCAATACTAGGTTCAACTTTAATTTTCTTAGGAGGTGTATATGTTCTAGTATTACTCTTACGAACAAGAGTTGAAGCTTTAGCATGATCCTTTATTCTAACAAGAAAAGGTGGTTTCTCAACATAAGTAGTAGGAACAATAGGATCATTATAAGTGATAGTCTTTTCTTCAACTGTAACAGGTGCAACTACTTTTACTTCAATGGGAGGATTATATTTAAACCACTTCTCCTTAGGGAGATCAACGTGAGTAGCAAAAGATTCATAGAAAGAAGCTACTATCTCAGAGTCAAGTCCATATTTTGCACTAAATCCATGAAAAGCATCGGTATCCATAAAAGATTTAACACGATCAAACTTAGGTGTCATACCTGACTCCTTACCATCATCGGAACCCCAATCTTCAGAGTTGTGTTTAATTCTTTCCAATAAGTCCCACTTGAATTCAGTAGTCTTCAACATATAAGAACCAACACAGGAAGTATCGAGCATGGTGCGATCACTGAGAGAAAGCCGAGCATAATTTTTTTGAATAACCATACCTCTTGAGAGCTCATGATTGGGGCATGAATATAACATTGACTTAAGCCTCCCCCAAGATTGAACGATTCTTTCTCCTTCGCGAGGCCAAAAATTATATATATAATTACGATCACGATGAACAAGATGCATAGGATAGAACTTCTGGTGAAATTCCAATTTCAATCGTTTATAGTTCTAAGATCCCGTATCATCACATAGCCTATACCATGTCAATGCATATCCCTTCAAAGATAAAGGGAAGGTCTTACTCTTAACAACATCATCAGGAATACCTGCAAGCTTAAATAATCCACAAACTTCATCCCCATAGATAAGGTGTAAATCGGTATGCAATGTTCCATCTCCTGCAAAGGGATTAGGTAGCAGTTTCTCTATCATACCCGAAGGAATTTCAAAGTAAACATTTTCAGTAGGTTCAGTGGGTTGAGGAGCAACTCTTTGCCCTACTGGTCGGGCGAAGATGCCCCGAACAAGCCCCTCAAAGGATTAGTCTCCATAGTAACAAGAGACAGAAAATTTCAGCACACTATATAAATGTTCCCTTACAAGGTTCCACTCACCAAAGGCGCTTCACTCCCTGGAAACGGCGCCAGAAAAGTGTCTTGATGACCCACAAGTATAGGGGATCTATCGTACTCCTTTCGATAAGTAAGAGTGCCAAACCCAACGAGGAGCAGAAGGAAATGACAAGCGGTTTTCAGTAAGGTATTCTCTGCCAGCATTGAAATTGTAGGTAACAGATAGTTTTGTGATAAGATAATTTGTAACGGGTAACAAGCAATGAAAGTAAATAAGGTGCAGCAAGGTGGCCCAATCCTTTTTGTAGAAAAGGACAAGCCTGGACAAATTCTTATAATGAGAAGAGCGCTCCCGAGGACACATGGGAATTATCGTCAAGCTAGTTTCATCACGCTCATATGTTTCGCGTTCGTTATTTTGATAATTTTATATGTGGGTGGACCAGTGCTTGGTTACTGCCCTTGCTTGGACAAGCATCCCACTTATGACTAACCCCTATTGCAAGCATCCACAACTACAAAATAAGTATTAAGGTAAACCTAACCATAGCATGAAACTAGTGGATCCAAATTAGCCCCTTACGAAGCAACGCATAAACTAGGGTTTAAGCTTCTGCCACTCTAGCAACCCATCATCTACTTATTACTTCCCAATGCCTTCCTCTAGGCCCAAATAATGGTAAAGTGTCATGTAGTCGACGTTCACATAACACCACTAGAGGAGAGACAACATACATCTCATCAAAATATCGAACGAATACCAAATTCACATCACTACTAATAGCAAGACTTCACCCATGTCCTCAGGAACAAATGTAGCTACTCACAAAACATATTCATGTTCATGATCAGAGGAGTATTAATATGCTATAAGGATCTGAACATATGATCTTCCACCAAGTAAACCAATTAGCACCAACTACAAGGAGTAATCAACACTACTAGCAACCCACAGGTACCAATTTGTGGTTTTGATACAAGATTGGATACAAGAGATGAACTAGGGTTTTGAGAGGAGATGGTGCTGGTGAAGATGTTGATGGAGATTGACCCCCTCCCTATGAGAGGATCGTTGGTGATGATTTCACCCTCTCGGAGGGAAGTTTCCCCGGCAAAATAGCTCGGCCAGAGCCCTAGATTGGTTCCGCCAAGGTTTCGCCTCGTGGCGGCAGAGTTTCATCCCGTAAGCTTGCTTATGATTTTTTTCCAGGGTAAAAGCCTTCATATAGCAGAAGATGGGCACCAGAGGGCCACCAGCGGGCCCATGAGACAGGGGGCGTGCCCAGTAGGGGTGGGCGCGCCCTCCCACCCTCGTGGCCAAGGTGTGGGCCCCCTCTGGTACTTTCTTTGCTCAATAATTCTTATTAATTCCAAAAATGACTTTCGTGGAGTTTCAGGACATTTGGAGCTGTGCAGAATAGGTTTCCAATGTTTGCTCCTTTTCCAGCCAGAATCCCACCTGCCGGCATTCTCCCTCTTCATGATAAACCTTGTAAAATAAGAGAGAATAGCCATAAGAATTGTGATATAATGTGTAATAACAACCCATAATGCAATAAATATTGATATAAAAGCATGATGCAAAATGGACGTATCAGTTATCTGCCTGGCCAAGGTTTCATCCTTAGGCAACTCGCTCCGGGTCATGTAAGCCAAGTATGGCACTGCCAATCTAGAATGACATGAAGAGCCGCCACCAATTGGGCTTCTAGGTCAGGAACAGCCAAATCTTCCTCTGTAGGCAACTTGACAGAAGGGTTATGCAGAATATCCAAGAAAGTATTAGGCGGCACCGGCTTACGCTAAGACCCCAGCCGGCTTAAAGCAGCAGCCGCCTCGTTCTTTCTATGGTCAATGTGCTCCACCTGGTAACCCTTGAAGTGGACTTTCTATCAACCTTGTCTCCGGCATAGTCCGAGTCGGAGTAGCCAACAAGATCGAAAGAGGCCCTCTTAGTATACCAAATGCCAAAATTTGGTGTATGAATTAAGTATCCCACTATCCTTTTCACGGCCTTAAGATGACATTCTTTAGGAGAAGCTTGATATCGTGCACACATGCACACACTTAGCATAATATTGGGACATGAAGCACATAGGTATAACAATGAACCAATCATAGACCGATAAACCTTTTGATCAGCCAGTTCACCATCTTTGGTCAAATCAAGATGTCCACTAGTAGGCATGGGTGTAGACATACCTTTGCATTCTTGCATATTGAACTTCTTGAATAAGTCCTTAGTGTACTTCGTTTGAGAGACAAAAGTACCTTCCTTAGTTTGCTTGATTTGCAACCCAAGAAAGAATTTGAGTTCACTCATCATAGACATCTCAAACTTCTCCGACATTAGCTTTCCAAACTTCTCACTAAAATGAGGGTTAGTTGATCCAAATATAATATCATCGACATAAATTTGGCATACAAATAATTCTCCATTAACCCTTTTAGTAAAAAGTGTAGAATCAATTTTTCCAATTTCAAATCCTTTTTCAATAAGGAACTTGGTTAAGCATTTATACCAAGCTCTAGGAGCTTGTTTAAGACCATAAAGAGCTTTGCAAAGTTTATAGACATGATTGGGTTTCTTAGGATTGATAAAGCCGGGAGGTTGTTTAACATAAACTTCCTCCTCTATTTCACCATTTAGAAAAGCACTTTTAATGTCCATTTGGTATAAGGTGATATCATGGTGATTAGCATAGGCAAGGAAGATGCGAATGGACTCAAGTTTAGCAACGGGAGCATAAGTCTCACCATTGTCCATACCTTCGACTTGTGTGTAGCCTTGGGCGACAAGACGTGCTTTGTTGCGAACTACTTGTCCATCTTCATCTTGCTTGTTGTGAAACACCCATTTGGTACCGATGATGTTGTGGTTGTTGGGCTTCTCAACCAATGTCCAAACTTGATTTCTCTCAAAGTTGTGTAGCTCTTCATGCATAGCATTTGTCCAATCCGGATCTTCCAATGCTTCTTCAACCTTCATAGGTTCAATGCTAGAGATGAATGAATAGTTATCACAAAAGTTAGCTAAATGAGTTTTAGAGCGAGTGATTCTCCCAGTTTGAATATCATTGTAGATTTGCTCGACGGGATGATCTTTAGCAATTCTTGCTCGAACTCGTGAAAGCTTTTGCTTGGTTCTTGGTTGAACATCTTATTCATCTTGTTTTTCTTCTTCTTGGTCTTCTTCATTATTGGCGTTGTCGTTCTCTTGTCGTGGTGGAGAAGGAGGTTGTTGACGTTCTTGATGTACTTCCTCGTTTTCTTCATCTTGGTGTGTCCCACTTGTGGATGCTTCCGTATCAACTCTTGGTTCACCTTGTCGTGAAGTAGAAGCTTCCACTTGGACGGACGAGGTACTCTCCTTCACCTCCATTGGACGAATCTTGCCAATAGACAAGTCTTGGATTGCTTTCGAGGGGTCTTTGTCTCCTACATCAATTGGCAATTGCTCTACTTGCGAGCCGTTAGATTCATCAAACTTCACATCTACCGTCTCTTCAACCTTTCGGGTGAAATTGTTGTAGACACGGTAAGTGTGAGAGTTTGAGCCATAACCAAGTAGGAAACCTTCATGAGACTTAGGAGCAAATTTAGAACGACGATGCTTATCAAGAATGTAGCACTTTGAGCCGAATACTCGAAAGTATCCAACTTGGGGTTTGTTACCGGTGAGGAGCTCGTATGCCATCTTGTCGAGTAGCTTGTGAAGATACAAGCGATTTGTTGCATGACAAGCTGTCTCAACAGCTTCTGCCCAAAAGTGCTTCGGCGTCTTGTACTCATCAAGCATCGTTCTCGCCATTTCGATGAGCGTCCGGTTCTTCCTCTCAACAACTCCATTTTGTTGAGGTGTGTACGTAGCCGAGAACTCATGTGAGATCCCTTCTTCGTCAAGAAAGGTGTCCACATTTGCGTTCTTGAACTCCGTTCTATTGTCGCTGCGAACCTTCTTGATCTTCACTTCAAACTAATTTTGAGCCTTCCTGGCGACGTTTTTGAAGATCTTTTGGACCTACGATTTGTCATCGAGAAAGAACACCCACGTAAATCTTGAAAAATCATCAACTATAACTAGACCAAAAGAATTTCCACCGAGACTTTTGTAAGCATTGGGACCAAAGAGATCCATGTGAAGTAGCTCAAGTGGCCTCCTTGTGGTCATGATGTTCTTCACGGGATGCCTTCCTCCAACCTGTTTACCTGCTTGACAAGCACTGCAAAGTCTATCCTTATCAAATATGACATTGTTAACACCAAGGATATGATTCCTTTTAATAAGCTTGTCAAGGTTTCTCATGCCAACATGACCTAGTCGTCTATGCCATAACCAACCTTTAGAGGATTTAGCAATGAAGCAAGTTCTAGGTTGAGCCTTCTTAGTGAAATCAACAATGTAAAGATCACCTCTACATATACCGGTAAAGACCATTTTATGATTGTCTCTACGAAACACTTGGCAATCTACTTCAGTAAATAAGACATTGAAACCGAAATCAGCAAGTCTAGATACTGAAAGTAAGTTGTAGCCAAGAGATTCAACGACCATAACATTTTGAATGGAGATATCATGTGAGATGGCCACCGTACCAAGGCCAACCACCTTACCCTTTGAGTTGTCACCGAAAGTGACATACTTTCGAGGACCATCATTTTCAGCAAGCTCATGAAACATGTCTTTATCTCCGGTCATGTGATCGGTACATCCACTATCAAGGACCCATTCCTTTCCTCCTGCCATATATCCCCGAAGATTTGCCATAAGACCAAAGTGTCTCATCTCATCATCAAGATCAAATTCATCATCATCATCATAGTATCCATGTTCAACATCGTCATGTGGTGGATCAATTCCTAGTGAGAGTGATTCATTAGTATGAGTTTGACAATAATCTCCTCTATGAATTCTAGTAGCTTCGGAAATGATATCGCTAATAATTCCAACATTTCCTTTGGCACGCATAAGATTTGTAAGTTCAAATAGACAGTTGCCAAACATAGGATCATTGGAATTCATCTTACTCAAGGCAATAGACTTATGAAGAATTTCATCCAGATTTTTCAAGGAATAATTAGGAAATCGTTCCTCAAGAAATTTCCATATAGTGTAGGCACATAGGCAGATTTCTAATCAAGTTTCTAGGCAAACCTCTAGTGATAAGATTAACAGTTCTAACATTTCTAATCATGTCAATCGACTCATCAAGGGTAGGATGCATAGGATCAACATAAGGTGCACAAGGAGTAGCAATGTACTTGTTCAAATGATATTAATTGAAAATTACAAGCATCTCATTTTTCCACTCATGAAAATACTCTCCATCAAGTATAGGCACTCTATGTCTAGGACTCCCCAAAGTAGACTCATCCATCTTCCTCCAATGGTGATTAATCCAAAGCAATGGAGACCAATGCTCTAATACCACTTTTAGGATCTTGAGAAGTAAGTCTAGAGGAGGGGTGATTAGACTACTTGACCAATTAAAAACTATGCCTTTTCCCAATTTTAGTCTTAGGCAGATTTCAGCTATCTTAGCATAAGTTAAGCAATCTTCACACAATGCAAGCAAGCATGAAAGAGTATATGAGCAGCGGAAAGTAAAGCATGCAACTTGCAAAAATGTAAAGGGTAGGGTTTGGAGAATTCAAACACAATTGGAGACACGGATGTTTTTGTCGTGGTTCCGATAGGTGGTGCTATCGTACATCCGAGTTGATGGAGACTTCAACCCACGAAGGGTAACGGTTGCGCGAGTCCACAGAGGGCTCCACCCAAGAAGGGTCCACGAAGAAGCAACCTTGTCTATCCCACCATGGTCATCGCCCACGAAGGACTTGCCTCACTAGCGGTAGATCTTCATGAAGTAGGCGACCTCCTTGCCCTTACAAACTCCTTGGTTCAACTCCACAATCTTGTCGGAGGCTCCCAAGTGACACCTAGCCAATATAGGAGACACCACTCTCCAAGAAGTAACAAATGGTGCGTCGATGATGAACTCCTTGCTCTTGTGCTTCAAATGATAGTCTCCCCAACACTCAACTCTCTCTCACAGGATTTGGATTTGGTGGAAAGAAGATTTGAGTGGAAAGCAACTTGGGGAAGGCTAGAGATCAAGATTCATATGGTAGGAATGGAATATCTTGGCCTCAACACATGAGTAGGTAGTTCTCTCTTGGAAATGGTAAGTTGGAAGTGTAGGTTTGTTCTGATGGCTCTCTCCATGAATGAAGAGGAGGTGGAGGGGTATATATAGCCTCCACACAAAATCTAACCATTACACACAATTTACCAATCTCGGTGGGACCGAATCAACAAACTCGGTCAGACCGATTCAGTAAACAATGTGACCGTTAGGATTTTCGGTGGGACCGAAATGCAACTCGGTAGGACCGATATGGTTAGGGTTAGGGCATAACGTAATCTCGGTGAGACCGATTACACAAACTCGGTGGGACCGATTTTGGTAATAAGCTAAACAGAGAGTTGGTCAGGCAAACTCGGTGGGACCGATTACTCAAACTCGGTGGGACCGATTTTGGTAATAAGTTAACCAGAGAGTTTGCATTGTAATCTCGGTAGTACCGATTGCTCAAACATGGTAAGACCGATTTTGATAATGGACATACACAGAGAGATTACAATCCCATCTCGGTGAGACCGAGATCCCTATCGGTGACACCGATTTGCCTAGGGTTTGTGGCAGTGGCTATGACATCTGAACTCGGTGGCGCTAGATAGATAGAATCGGTGGGGCTGAGTTAGACTTTTGGTTTAGGTCATATGTGGATGTGGGAAAGTAGTTGAGGGTTTTTGGAGCATATCACTAAGCACTGTGGAGCAAGAAACTCATTAAGCAACACCTCATCCCCTCTTGATAGTATTGGCTTTTCCTATAGACTCAATATGATCTTGCATCACTAAAACATAAAATGCAGAGTCTTGATCTTGAAGCTTGAGCCAATCCTTTGTCCTTAGCATCTTGAAGGGGTTCCACATCCTTTAGTCCATGCCACTCCATTGTTAAACTTGTCTGAAATATACTAGGTAGAAGTGTTAGTCCAACAAGAGATATGTTGACATTAATTACCAAAACCACCCAGGGAGCACTTGTGCCTTCAACAGCTCTATCCAATTGTTGATGAAATCCACCAGTGCTTGAGACTTGATAGCAGTGCGTGGCACATACTTTAAACCATGAGGCCCAAGTTCAATGGCCCACTTCACGACTCGTCCTGTGGCCTCTCTATTTTGGATGATATCTCCTAAAGGAGCAGAACTAGCCATAGTGATGGGATGACCCAGAAAATATTGCTTAAGCTTCCGACTTGCCATAAACACCCCATAAATGAGCTTTTGCCAATGTGGATATACCTTTGCTTGGATTCAATCAATACCTCACTGATGTAATAAACCGGCCGTTGAACCGGATGCTCCTTGCCAGCCTCCCTGCATTCCACCACAATAGCTACACTGACGGCATGTGTGTTAGCAGCCACATATAACAATAATGGCTCCTTATCAATGGGAGCAGCAAGGACTGGCGGCTCAGCTAGCTGTCTCTTCAAGTCTTCAAAGGCAGCATTACTAGCATCGCTCTAGACAAAGTCGTCTGTCTTCTTCATCATCTGATACAGCGGTATGGCCTTCTCACCTAACCGTCTTATGAACCGGCTTAAAGCAGCAATACGACCCGACAAACGCTGAACATCATTGATACACGCCGATTTAGCCAAAGAAGTGATTGCCTTGATCTTCTCCGGGTTAGCCTCAATGCCCCTGTTAGAAACCAGAAAATCCAAAAGCTTGCCTGCAGGAACACCAAAAACACACTTGGCCGGGTTAAGCATCATCTTGTAGAACCGGAGATTATCAAAGATCTCCTTCAGATCATCTATCAAGGTCGCCTTCTCTCTGGATTTTACCACAATGTCGTCCACATAAGCATGAACATTGCGCCCAATCTGACTGTGAAGACAGTTCTACACACTTCGCTGATAAGTCGCCTGGGCACTCTTAAGCCCAAAAGGCATAGACACATAGCAGAAGGCTCCAAATGGAATAATAAAAGTTGTTTTCTCCTGGTCCTTCACTGCCATCTTGATCTGATGATAACCAGAATAAGCATCCAAAAAACTCAAACGCTCACAACCCGCTGTAGCATCAATGATTTGATCAATACGGGGGAGAGCAAAGGGATCAGCCGGAAAAGCTTTGTTTAAATCCGTGTAATCCACACACATATGCCAAGTGTCGTTCTTCTTAAGCACCAGCATCAGGTTCGCCAACCACTCTGGATGAAAAACTTCAATAATAAACCCGGCCGCTAAGAGCCGGGCCACTTCCTCACCAATGGCCTTACACCTCTCTTCATTAAACCGCTGCAGAAACTATTTGACCAGCTTAAATTTTGGATCAATATTGAGAGTGTGCTCAGCGAGTTCTCTCGGTACACCCGGCATGTCAGAAGGTTTCCATGTGAAGTCGTCCTGGTTCTCACGGATGAACTCGATGAGCGTGCTTTCCTATTTGGGATCCAGATTGGCATTGATACTGAACTGCTTAGACGAATCGCCAGGAACAAAATCAACTAGCTTGGTATCATCGGCTGATTTCAACTTCATCACAGGCTCATGCTTTGTGGTGGGTTTTTTCAAAGACGTCATGTCTGCCGGATCAACATTGTCCTTGTAAAATTTCAACTCTTCTACTGCACAAAGCGACTCAGCATAAGCCGCATCGCCCTCCTCGCACTCCAAGGCCACCTTTCGACTGCCATGAATCGTAATGGTCCCTTTGTGACCCGGCATCTTGAGCTGTAAATACACATAACACATTCGTGCCATGAACTTGGCATAAGTCGGCCGCCCAAACAGTGCAGGATACGGGCTCTTGATCTTGACCACCTCAAAAGTCAATTTCTCAGCCCTGGAGTCATACTCATCTCCAAAGGCTACCTCCAGCAATCTTGCCAACCGGATATGCCGACTTACCAGGCACAATGCCATGGAAAATAGTATTAGACTTCTTAAGGTTTTTATTAGTTAACCCCATGCGACAGAAGGTCTCATAAAAAAGGATGTGAATGTTGCTGCCTCCATACATGAGCACCTTAGTAAACTTATAACCACCAGCTTGAGGTGCTACCACCAAAGCCAGATGACCCGGATTATCAACCCGGGGTGGGTGATCCGCCTAACTCCACATAATGGGTTGCTCAGGCCATCGCAAGTATTGTGGAACTGCCGACTCAACGGCGTTCACTGCCCTCTTGTGAAGCTTCTGGCCTCGTTTGCACAAACTTGTGGTGAAAACGTGATACTGTCCACTGCTCAACTTCTTTGGATGACTTTGATACTCGGATTGCGTTTGCTGTTGTTGACCCCCTTGGCCAGACTGCTGATTACCTTGATTATATATGCCCTGGTTATTCTGGTGACCCTGAAAGCCGGAATTAGAGTTGCCTCCTCCATAACCCGGGCCATGAAAACCGCCGCCACCTGAACCGCCACCTGGCCCATTATTTCCATCAAACATGTTAGAATTCTTGAAAGCCTTCATAATGGTGCAATCCTTCCATAGGTGCATGGTCGGATTCTGCTGAGTACCATGCCTTGGACAGGGCTCATTTAGCAGTTGTTCAAGAGTGGGACCTGACCCGCCAGACCGAGGAGGTGGTCTCCACTTACGTCGTTGGTTGCTGCCCTATGCATTGGTGTTAGCCACAAACTCCGAGCTACCATCATCCTTACGCTTATTATTGCCCCCTTGATTCACCAGGTTATGTTGCGAACCCTTGGTGTTGCCATTCTTCTTTCCCTTCCCTGCCTTGTCATCATCAGACTCGGGATCCTTGGTACTATCGGAATCGGCATATTTGACTAGAGCCGCCATCAGCTGGCCCGTGTCATTACAATCGCGCTTGAGCCGCCCCAGCTTCTGTTTCAGTGGCTCAAAACGGCAATTTTTCTCCAACATTAATACTGCAGAGCCGGCATCCATCTTATCAGATGAATGTATTATGGCCTTGAACCGGCGCACCCAATGGGTCGTGGACTCACCCTCCTCTTGCTTGCAGTTAGTCAAATCCACAATTGACATAGGCTGCTTACATGTATCTCTGAAATTCTGAATAAACCGGGCTTTCAACTCTGCTCATGAGTTGATGGAATTAGGCGGCAGTCCCTTCAACCAAGTGCAGGCCGTTCCATCCAACATCATGGTAAAGTACTTTGCCATCGCAGCATCACTAACCTCCAACAGTTCCATGGCAATCCCATAGCTTTCAATCCATGTCCTAGGCTGTAAGTCGGCCGTATAATTAGGCACCTTTCGAGGTCCCTTAAAATCCTTGGGCAAATGTTTATTGCGCAGAGCCAGCACCAGACAAGGGACACCTCCGGTCCTAGTGGCTACCCCTACCTCAACATACGTCATCGAGTAAGCCGGAAATGACTGGTAAACCGCCTGTTGAGCCGTCTGTTCAGCCGCCTGCTGGGCCGCCCGCGCAGCGTCCTGACACACCCTGTCCTGATCAACGAAATTAGGGACTCTGTCTCGCGCCGGGCCGTACCCACGCGGCAGGTCACGGCGTCGGTCGTTGCTCGAAACAGCCGCCGAATCCATGTGCCTACTGTAGCTCGGGCTCCAGCTCGGGCGAGGGGTCGAGTGAATCATGTCTCGACTATAAGAATATGCCTCCTGCTGCGCCAAAGCCGTTTGAAGAAGTTCTCTGACCCTCCGAGTTTCAACTGCCGTTGGTGAGTCACCATCCACTGGGAGATTCGCCAATCGTGCCTCCGTAGTAGTCATGTTCTCCAAAGGGTTAGAATAATGACCTAGTGGAGTTGGTACATACTGAGGCGGAGCAGTATTCATCCGGGGAGGCTCCATCGTACGTGGCTGAACCGGCATGCCAGCCCCGGGTGCTGCACCCCGGTTTACCTCCGGCGGGTTACTGGGGCCCGCTCTGGGTGTGTGGAAAAGGTTTCTAGAATCATAAACCGGAGGTAGACGAGATTGAGCCTTCTGGTACCTTATCCTCATAACCTCATTAGATGCGTTCTGATCCATCGTGAGCTGAAAGGCCTGCGACTGAATTTTCTGAGCTCGAGCGTCCAGAGCCGCCCGCTCTGCGGCCATCCTGACATCTTCTGCCGTTGGGTCTTATTTAGCTTGTGCAATGTCTAGATTTAACTATGCCACATCCGCGTCATGGTGAGCTTGATCCGCCGGTTTGACCATGGTGGTCAATAGGGTTTTCATATTGTCCATGAGATCCATCAGCACCTGAGCCGGCGAGCGCACAGGGCCTCCTACCCCGGCTGCTGCTGACCCGGAGGTTATCGCTGCCGCAGTTGTAGAATTTTGAATGGGTTGCATGGCAGCCATAAAGATCCCGACTCTGCTCGGCAGCTCAAGGAGATCCAGAATACTACTGCCATCGGAACAGCCCCCAAGGCTGCCGTCTTGCAATTGATACAAAAAATCTGTCTCACCTGTGGATGACTCACCATCAGAGTAGATGGCCGTCTCACCGGCTGACACCGATCTTTCAGAAAGGTCTCCTCCGTGGATACATCCCACGAAGGCACGCTTCACAGCAGGCTGAGCCTGGGCGGGTCTCGCACACTGAGCCGTCTCGATGAGAACAGTGCAGATGTCCGGCTCAGGGCCCGGCTCGCCGATCTTGCCTATGAAGACATGGATTCCACTGAAGGGGACCCGGTACCCGTACTCGATCGAGCCGGCCTTGGGACCCCAGCCTGCATCGTCGATGTAGAGCTTTCCGCGACGACTCTTGGTCATCCGTCCCACAGCGTATCCCTTGAGCCATTCGAAGCTGCCCTTCAAGAACTCAAATCCACTGTGCGCTGCCCCATGGTGGGCGCCAACTGTCATGGAATTGTCACGTCAGATGTCCTAGCGAAAGGACTTAGTCGTTGATCCATCGCAACTAGGAAGCTTAAAGGGGTTAATCGGGACAAAGGACACGGGGTTTATACTGGTTCGGCCCCTTACGGTGAAGGTAAAAGCCTACGATCCATTTTTGAGCGGGAGGGCTTATGTCTCGATAACCAGGGAGCGAATATCACTTGACCTAGCTCTCGATTGATGTTACTTGCCCTGAACCTCCACCGGGTCGTCCCATTATATACAGAGATCGACGCCCAGCGGCTCACGGAGTCCCAGCCGGCTCATAAACAGTGTCTGGCTCGGTCTCTTAACTATTCTTGCCTTACAATACAAGTCATACACACATGGCGGTTTATCTCTACGGGCCTTAAGTTGCCTCTGGGCTTTGAGCCCTTAGCTGAACCGCCATCTTCAAGCTTGGTCTTTGGGCTTCAAAATACTCATAGGCATAACTCGGCCCCTCCTGGGCAGGTCATGCTAATAGTTATCCCCAACAGGGTCCGCGTTGGAAAGGTTTGGGTGGAATCAACACGTACACGTCTATCCCTTTTGCACCCCCTTTCTCTGGCTCTTTGGAGCATCCTCCCTTTGTCCGTGTCTCTGCAAAATGAAGGACTCCTAGTGTTGCTGAACTGAGGCATGCGGTAGTACTGCTCTCCAGTGTTGTACTACCGCAGGCCCCTGCGGTAGTACCGGCCACAGGCACGGTAGTACCACTCATTGGGAGCGGTAGTACCGTGGCCTCAGGCCAGGCTCAGATGCTCGAGCGGTAGTAGGGGAAGATGTAATTTTTTGCATCCACGCCCTACATGGTAGTACCGCTTTAGTCGCGGTAGTACCGTGAGCTCTTGCCAGGCACAACAGCACAAGCGGAAGTAGGGGCAGATGTATTTTTTTACATCTATGCCCTACACGGTAGTACCGCTCCAGGCTTGTGGTAGTACCATGTCGGATTTTTGCATAGACCTAAACTCAGCGGAAGTAGTCATGGATGTAATTTTTTATGTCTGTGCCTTCTCAGCCTAGACTATTCCTGCCTTGTGGTAGTACCGCAAGGGGAGCGGTAGTACCGCGCCAGTGGTTCTACCGCTCCCTGTCTTAGCACATTAGGACAAGTCTTGGCCCCTGTCGTGCCAGCGGTAGTACCACGGTCCGCTTCAGTAGTACCACAGGCCCGTGCGGTAGTACCGCTTCTATGATGTGGTAGTACCGCGTGTCGCAGGCTGAGTTGGTGGATAACGATTGGATTTGTCCCTTGACTATAAAAGGGGTGTCTTCTTCCCCGAGTTGACTACCTCTTCCACCTCCAAGCTCCATTGATGCTCTAAGCTCCATTTTTGCCCGATCTCTCTCCCTAGCCAATCAAGCTTGTTGATTCTCTAGGGATTGGTTGAGAAGGCCCCGATCTACACTTCCACCAAGAGAAATTTGATTCCCCCCACTAATCCCTTGTGGATCTTTTTACTCTTGGGTGTTTGAGCACCCTAGACGGTTGAGGTCATCGCGGAGCCATAGTCCATTGTGGTGAAGCTTCGTGGTGTCATTGGGAGCCTCCAATTAAGTTGTGGAGATTGCCCCAACCTTGTTTGTAAAGGTTCGGTCGCCGCCTCTAAGGGCACCAATAGTGGAATCACGACATCTCGCATTGTGTGAGAGCGTGAGGAGAATACTGTGGCCCTAGTGTCTTCTTGGGGAGCATTGTGCCTACACACCGCTCCAATGGAGACGTACTTCCCCTCAAAGGGAAGGAACTTCGGTAACACATCCTCGTCTCCATCGATTCCACTCTTGGTTATCTCTTACCTTTACTTATGCAAGCTATATTGTGTTATATCCCTTGCTTGCTTGTGTGCTTATTGTTGTTGCATCATATAGGTTGCTCACCTAGTTGCATATCTAGAGAACCTACTTTGATGCAAAGTTTAATTTGGTAAATAAAAGCTAAAAATTGTTAGTTGCCTATTCACCCCCCCCCCTCTAGTCAACTATATCGATCCTTTCAATTGGTATCTGAGCCTCATCTCTTATTAAGGACTTTACCGTCCTAAGAGTATGGTTGACACCATAGAAGGTGAGAAGGAGCACCCCGGTGTGAATCCTTCTTCGTTTACGGCCGATGGGGGATCCCCGGTCTCACGTGAGGAATTCAATGTGGCTTTGGACACATTGAAAACCTCCATGACATCCGAGGTCAAAGGCATGTTCAAAGAGTTCCTTGATGGTCTTAAATTATCTATCGCACCCTTGGAAGTGGACACTCCCACTAACAAGGTGGCGGATGCCAACTCCGATAATGGGGAAGCTTCTAGTGATAAGGTTCGTTTATCTAGTGGTAGAAATGGTAGCGGCATCTTTGCGCAAGTTGAACCTCCTCTTACTTATGGAGGACCGGTTCCCTCCACGCTTTTAAATCATGCGGGTTCTCCTACTAAGATTGTAAAAAATGAGGATTTTGACTCTTGGATCTATCGCTTTAAACGTCATTTAAACCATGTCAATACTAATCTTTGGAGAATTATTGAGCAAGGTTTCTATCCGCATGACCCAAGTAACTTTACCCCAAGAGAAGCCGTGAATCATCAATTCAATGAGAATTCCCTCTTCATCATCCAAGACACAATTCCATCCGAAGACATTGCACATCTCCGACCATTCACCGTGGCCAAGGAAGCATGGCACCATGTGGTTTCTCTTTACAAGGGAAGCGCAAGCATTCAACGCTCCAACTATGAAGTGGTGCAAGATGAAGCCGATGAGTTTGCAATGAATGAAGATGAAGAACCTCGTGAGCTTTACCTGAGATTAACCACTCTCGCAGTCTCTCTCCGAGATCATGGGAGCAAGGATACAAATTATAATTGGATCAAGCGCAAATTCCTCAAGGCCATGATGCCTTACCACAAGGCCATGTCCTCTGTCATCCGCCAAAGGCCGGACTTCCACACCTTGTCCTCAAGTGAAGTGTTGTATGAGTTTGTGGCAATGAGGATCTTGGACAAGACCGCCGAGAATGCGGTGTTACGTTCTAAAAGAGCAAAGAAGCCCAATCTTGCCTTGAAGGCTAAGGCTAGTGTAGAAGAATAGGTTGAAGAGGAAGATGAGGAGAGCAACCTCGAAGATACAAAATATGATTATCATGAACACATGGCTCTTGCTTCAAGGCAATTTTGGAGCAAGAAGAACTCAAGGCCAAATTTCAACAAGAACAACTCAATTGGCTTCAAGGGAAAGCAACGTGTGAGAACATGTTACAATTGTGGCAATGTGAGCCATTTTGTTGTGGAGTGCCCTTCCGAGAAGCGGGAAGACAATGGTGGCAAACTCATCCGAAAAGACAAAGCCAAGTCCTTCCCCAACAAGAACAACTTCACCAAGAAGACTCCGACCTAAGGGTTGGTGGCACAAGAGGAATACAATGAGGATGATGATGATGATGAAGATGGTGAAGCCATGGCCATGGCCTCCGTTGCCATTGCCACAACTCCACAGGTGTCTCTCTTCGATTCACCCAACGAGAACATCACTGCCAAGTGCCTCATGGCCAAAGCCATGAACAAGGTAACCCCCAACATCAAAACTACCATCATTACTAATCCTTCCTTGACGGATTGCATTGTTGAAAGTGAGGGGTCTAATGAGGAAGTAAATGAATTTGAGTCTTTTATGAGTAAGCTCAAGGGCAAATCCAACAAGCACTTCATTGCTCTCTTGGAACAACTTGGTGAAGCCAATGACATGATCGAGGCTCATGAGGAAACCATATCTAAGATGGAAGGTCATAGTCGTGACTATACCGATGAGATATCGGACCTCTCTAATGCGCTTGAGGAAGAGTGTGTTCATCGTTTGGCTCTTGAGGAGTCACACAACGATGACCATGCTAAATTAAAGAAAGATCTTGATCATGCTCTTGTTGTATCTTGTGTGCTCAATTCCGAGAAAGCTAAACTTGGGGTTGACCATGCTAGGCTCAAAGAGGAGTTTGATATACTTGACAAGGCTCACAAAGCCTCAAGGAGTCTCATGATCAACTCCAAGTGAAGCTAACCAAGGAGAAAGCCATGTTTCCTCATATGGTCTTAATTGATAACGCAAATGCTACTAACCCGTGTTGTGAGCATCTGCATCTTGTGGAGGAGAATCCCAAGTTGAAGGAGCAACTTGAGAAAGGCCTTGTGTCTTGCATACAAGGTGAGAAGAATCTCAATGACCTTTTGAGCAATCAAAAGGAAGTTGTGGCCAAGGAGGGAGTTGGGTTCGCACCCAAGTCCAAGAACAAGAAGAAGAATGACAAGACCAAACGACCTCCTCCTCTCAAGCAACCTTTTGTGAAGGAGGGAGAGGGTGCTTCTAAGGAGAAGAATAACAATGTGAAGGGTGGTGATGTCAAAAAGGGCAATCCACCCCTTCCAACAAAGCCGACGACTTTAACCCTTCTTATGTGTTGTGCCATGCTAGTGATGGGCATGTTTATGCTAAATTTGTTGGTTCTCCTTATGAGTACATTGAATGGTCTATTTGCGTTCCTAAGACCCTTGTTACTAACATCAAAGGACCCATTA
Organism: Triticum aestivum; assembly: GCF_018294505.1. Taxonomy (NCBI): domain Eukaryota; kingdom Viridiplantae; phylum Streptophyta; class Magnoliopsida; order Poales; family Poaceae; genus Triticum; species Triticum aestivum. The sequence goes on from NC_057810.1 coordinate 585,459,831, forward strand.
CAAAATGGGTACCTAAAACCAAGCATTGATCTCTTGTAGGTGTTTGCTTCCGGTGGGGGATCATGGTTGCTCGATAGTGGAGCCACAAATCATATGACCGGAAGCAAGGACTTGGTGGTGGACGTGCACAAGATTCCATCTATGCCCACCAATGTCGAGTGGGGTGATGCCTCGTCCTCCAAGGTATTGGGTCTTGGCAAGGTTGTCATTTCTCATGATCTCACGATTGAGAAAGTCATGCTTGTTGAGTCCCTTGCATACAATTTACTTTCCGTTCATCAACTTGCACTCATGGGTTTTGCCACATTATTTGATATTGATACCGTGGCCCTCTTATGGAGCAAGATTCTTAAAGTAGCCTTTGTTGGGCATGTAGAGAATGGTCTTTATGTGATTAACTTTTCAGAGCGACCCACTAAGACTGCGACATGCCTAATGGCTAAAGTTGATGTGGGATGGCTTTGGCATCGCCGTTTAGCCCATGTCAATATGAGATCTTTGCAAAGTCTTCTCAAGGGGGACCATGTCCGTGGCCTTTGTTGGGCATGTAGAGAATGGTCTTTATGTGATTAACTTTTCAGAGCGACCCACTAAGACTGCGACATGCCTAATGGCTAAAGTTGATGTGGGATGGCTTTGGCATCGCCGTTTAGCCCATGTCAATATGAGATCTTTGCAAAGTCTTCTCAAGGGGGACCATGTCCGTGGACTAACAAATGTTAGTTTTGCCAAAGATCGTGCTTGCAGTGCTTGTATCAAAGGAAAGTTACATGAGAAGGCTCACCCTCCCATGACTATCATCTACTCGAAGAGACCCTTGGAGCTCCTTCAAATGGATCTCTTTGGGCCTCCACCCTTTTATAGTCTTGGGGGTAGAAAGTATTGCTTGGTGATTGTCGATGATTACTCAAGGTACACTTGGGTATATTTCTTCAAGAGGAAGAGTGAAACTCAACAAACTGTCATCGACTTTGCAAATGAAGCTCAACGTCAACACGATGCAAAGATATTGACAATAAGAAGTGACAACGGCATCGAGTTCAAGAACTACACCTTGGATGAGTTTGTTAGTGATGAGGGGATCAAGCATCAATATTCCGCACCATACACCCCTCAACAAAATGGTGTTGCGGAGAGGAAGATTCGGACGTTGATGGATGCGGCAAGGACCATGATGGCGGAGTTCAAGTCTCCTTACAACTTTTGGGCCGAAGCCATCAACACCATGTGTCATGCATCCAATCGGCTCTATCTCTGCAATTGCTTGAACAAGACTCCATATGAAATACTCACTAGTAACAAGCCCAACCTCAAGTACTTCCGGGTGTTTGGTTGTAAGTGTTTCATTCTCAAGAAAGGTGTTCGTTTTTACTAATTTGAGGCTATAGCTCATGAGGGCATATTTGTTGGTTATGCTACAAACTCTCATGCTTACCGTGTCCTCAACAAGTCCACGGGACTCATTGAGGAGACGTGCAACGTGGAGTTTGACGAGAATAACGGCTCCCAAGTGGAGCAAAGTGGTACTTGTGATGTAGGTGATGAAATTCCTCCCCAAGCCATAAGAAGAATGGGTGTTGGTCATATGCTACCCATTGAGGAACCCCTTGTGACTGAGGGAGAAGGACAATGCTCCACTCAAGTGGAGCCATCACCGACCCACGACCCACACGCTTCCGAAGAACAAATTGAAGGCCCTCAACCACGTGAACAAGATCAAGGGAAAGATCAACCTCAAGATGGTGGTGAGCCACCAAGTGATGTCCAAGGTCGAGTTCTCCCTTCTGAGCAAGTTCAAGATCAAGACCAAGCTCAAGATCAAGGACAAGATCAAGACGGTGCTCAAGATGATCAAGTTTCCGCTCCTCTTTTCACACATGAGGAGGAATTAGAGCATCGTGCCGCTAAGATTGCATCTAGGCTCACAACCAAAGGTCATTTCTACGTCTTGAGCTTGTGTTGGTTTTCCTTGAAGAGGAAAGGGTGATGCAGCAATAGTAGTGTAAGTATTTCCCTCGGTTTTTGAGACCAAGGTATCAATCCAGTAGGAGGTCCTCAAAAGTCCCACGCACCTACACAAACAAACAAGAACTCGCAACCAACGCAATAAAGGGGTTGTCAATCCCTTCACGGCCACTAGTGAAAGTGAGATCTGATAGAGATAATATGGTAAGATAAATATTTTTGGTATTTTTATGATATAGATTAGAAAAGTAAAGATGTAAATAAAAGTAGATAGCAAACTTATATGATAAGAGATAGACCCGGGGGCCATAGGTTTCACTAGTGGCTTCTCTCAAGATAGCATAAGTATTACGGTGGGTGAAAAAATTACTGTCGAGCAATTGATAGAAAAGCGAATAATTATGAGATTATCTAGGCATGATCATGTATATAGGCATCACGTCCGTGACAAGTAGACCGACTCCTGCCTGTATCTACTACTATACTCCACACATCGACCGCTATCTAGCATGCATCTAGAGTATTAAGTTCATAAAGAACAGAGTAATGCATTAAGAAAGATTACATGATGTAGAGGGATAAACTCATGCAATATGATATAAACCCCATCTTTTTATCCTTGATGGCAACAATACAATACGTGCCTTGCTGCCCCTGCTGTCACTCGGAAAGGACATCGCAAGATTGAGCCCAAAGCTAAGCACTTCTCCCATTGCAAGAAAGATTAATCTAGTAGGCCAAACCAAACTGATAATTCGAAGAGACTTGCAAAGATAACTTAATCACACATAAAAGAATTCAGAGGAGATTCAAATATTTCTCATAGATAAACTTGATATAAACCCACAATTCATCGGATCTCGACAAACACACCGCAAAAAGAGTTAGATCAAATAGATCTCCAAGAAGATCAAGGAGAACATTGTATTGAGATTCAAAGAGAGAGAAGAAGCCATCTAGCTAATAACTATGGACCTGAAGGTCTGTGGTAAACTACTCACAACTCATCGGAGAGGCTATGGTGTTGATGTAGAAGCCCTCCATGGTCGATTCCCCCTCCAACGGAGCACCGGCGAAGGCTCCAAGATGGGATCTCGTGGATACAGAAGGTTACGATGGTGGAAATAGTTTCCGTCGTCTCCCCTGATGTTTTCGGGGTACATGGGTATATATAGGAGGAAGAAGTACGTCGGTGGATGCTCGAGGGGCCCACGAAACAGGGGGGCGCGCCCAGTAGGGGGGCACCCTCCACCCTCGTGGCCTCCTCGATTGCTTCTTGACATGCACTCCAAATCCTCTCATGGAGAATGTGGTTCCAAAAAATCACGCTCCCAAAGGTTTCATTCCGTTTGGACTCCGTTTGATATTCCTTTTCTTCGAAATACTGAAATAGGCAAAAAAGAGCAATACGGGCTGGGCCTCCGGTGAGTAGATTAGTCCCAAAAATGATATAGAAGTGTAAATTAAAGCCCATAAACATCCAAAATGGGTAATATAATAGCATGGAACAATCAAAAACTATAGATACGTTGGAGACGTATCAGTCATCTCATGGAGAATGTGGTTGGAAGCCTAAGAAAGGGGGTAAGCACTCGTAGACAATTAGAAAACTATTGTGAACATCACACATTTGTTTCTTTTGTCGAACCCCAAAAGGTCTATGAGGCGCTCGAGGATCCGGATTGGCTCAATGCCATGCATGAAGAACTCAACAACTTCGAGCACAACCAAGTGTGGAGATTGGTGCCAAGGCCAATGGGGAATCATAATGTCATTGGAACCAAGTGGATATTCAATAACAAGCAAGATGCTCATGGGATCATTGTTCGCAACAAGGCTCGTTTGGTGGCACAAGGCTACTCCCAAGTCGAGGGTATCGACTACGGTGAAACCTTTGCTCCCGTTGCTCGCCTTGAATCTATTCGTTTGTTGATTTCTTATGCTTCTCATCATAATTTCAAGTTGCAACAAATGGAAGTGAAGAGTGCTTTTCTTAATGGTCCTATTAATGAGTTGGTGTATGTCAAACAACCCCTGGGGTTCAAGGATCCCTATTTCCCCGATCATGTGTACCAACTCAACAAGGCACTCTATGGCCTTAAACAAGCCCCACGTGCGTGGTATGAGCATCTTACCGAGTTGTTGCAAGATCGTGGGTTCAAAATTGAGAAAATCGACCCCACTCTTTTTACTAAGAAGGTCAAGGGGGGGTTGTATGCCAACTATATGTTGATGATATTATCTTTGGTTCCCCTAACAAAGCTTTTAATGAGGAATTTGCCGCTCTCATGACCTCAAAGTTCAAGATGTCTATGATGGGAGAGTTGAAGTTCTTTCTCGGGTTCGAAATCAAGCAAAGAAGAGAAGGAACCTTCATCAACCCAGCCAAATACACTCAAGACATGCTCAAGAGATTCAAGCTAAGTGATGTCAAGCCGGCTTCCACTCCAATGCCCGTCAAATGCCAACTTGACATAGATCCCAATGGTAAAGCGGTGGATCAAAAGGTATATCGCTCCATGATTGGCTCCCTGCTTTATCTTTGTGCATCTAGACCGGATATCATGTTGAGTGTGGGAATTTGTGCATTGTTTCAAGCCGCACCTAAGGAAATCCACTTTGTGGCGGTCAAGCGAATCTTTCAATATTTGGATCATACCCCAAACTTTCGCTTATGGTACCCAAGAGGAGCCAACTTCAATCTTTTGGGCTATACAGACTCAGATTGGGCGGGAAAAACAAAGTGGATAGGAAGTCCACCTCCGAAGGGTGCCAATTGCTTGGTTGCTCTTTGGTGAGTTGGTCTTCCAAGAAGCAAAGTTGTGTATCTCTCTCGTCCACCGAAGTGGAGTATGTGGCTGCCGGTAGTGTTTGTGCTCAACTTCTATGGATGAGGCAAACATTGAAAGATTACGGTGTCACTTTTGACGAAGTGCCTCTTTGGTGTGACAATGAAAGTGCCATCAAGATCTCTCTCAACCCGGTGCAACACTTCAAGACGAAGCATATTGAGATTCGGTATCACTTCATCTGGGATCACATTAGGTGAGGGGAGATCAAGCTCAAGTACATCAACACACATGATAACCTTGCAGATATTATCATGAAGCCCTTGGATGAAGCAAGATTTCGTGAGTTAAGGAATGAGCTAAATATCATTGATTCGAGCAATGTAGCTTGAACCCTTGCACACCCCACCATACCCAACTTGATATCTTGTTTAGGTGTAGCCATGGACATAGGGGGGTGTTGTTCTCTCAATGAACTCTCCATCCCCCCATTATGCAGAAATTGATCAACTCTTTCACATTAGCCACTTTGATGGTACTTGTGCTTCAAAGACGAGATTTGGTCATGGGCCCAAGGATAATTCTTTGTGGTGCCATACCAATTGACTCATACATAGGTGGCTCCGGCTACCGCCCTCTCTTTTGAGAGTTGTGTGTCGTGTTTTGGTCTTCGTTGTCTTTTGCCTTTGTTTGAGCCGTCTTTGTGTTTGTGTTGCCTCTTGTGCTAGCTCTTGGCGTGTCCGTCTGCGTGAAGGTTGCGTTGCAAAGGCTGTTTTTCCTCTCTTGTTTGCCAAACTTGCATTTTTCTTGGGTCTACGGTACTACCGTGGCTTGCCACGGTACTACCGCAGGAGCTGTGCATGGTACTACCGCCACCAGCACAGCAGTAATTTTTTACTGCCACTGGTCGAGCAGTACTATCGCCCAGCGTGCGGTACTTCCGCCCGGGCGGTACTACCGCAATGACACGTGGTACTACCGCACAGTCGTGAGCGCGTGGGGGTTAAGAGCGGGTAGGGGGAGTTCTAACTCCCCATGCCCATTCAACTCCTTTTCCCCACGACGTCTCTCTCTCTCTCCTGCCCAATAATGACGCCCGAGGACCTCGCCGGATCTCCATCTCCGGCCGCTCTCCTTGCATTCCGACCGGTGGGATTGTTCCCCACCTCACCCTCTTTACATGGACCAAGGTTTCTCCCCAAATCCCTCGCTCTTTGCTTCGTTGTTTTGTCTCTAGGTTTTGGGGAGATGCATGTGTTCTTGAGATTTTAGGCCAAATCTTTGCAAGAGTAGGGTGTAGGAGAGTAGTTGTGTAGTAGAGATGTTATTTGATCTGTTGCTATTCGGTAGTTTTGATCAACCATAGTACCGTTCCATTATTGCGGTGTTTTGAATCTGATCCATTTTGGATCTGAACTCGCGCGGTACTACCGCACTTCCCGTACGGTACTACCGCTCTAGCCGTGTTTGCCTCCTACGGTACTACCGCTCCCCCAGAGCGGTACTACCGCGCGTGGCACAGAAGTAAAATTTTACTTCCGCTCTAGGCGCGGTACTACCGCGCCATCCCAGCGCGGTACTATCGCGGCTAGAGCGGCAGTAAAATTTTAGGTCCACACCATGGAGCAGTACTACTGTTGACTACAAACCTTCCTCGTAGCAACTACCCAATGTTATTTCTACTTGTTTCATTTGTTTTGTTGTGGTCTTTGCATTGAACCTTCTCGCCTCTTTTGCGTGTTCTTGTGTTGTGTGTCATAGGTGGTGGCTCCGGTTCCAATGTCCATCGATCAAATCATGTCCGTGACACGGGCTCGAAGCGTCTATGCAACCAAGATGAAGCTCCAGAAGGCTCCAATGCCCCCCAACGCAGAACCAAGACCACTGCCACCAAGCTCAAGGAGCCCACCATGGGCATGGATGAGATACCTCTGGCTGAGTTTATCGTTCGAAGGAAGATCAACCCCTATGTGAATCCCCGTGCCAACTTCATAGGGAATGATTTGTTCTGGACCAAGCAGCAGAATCTTATCTATCTGGATGTGATCAAGGCCAAGCAGAACATCTACCTGGACGTGCACTGGATTGACAAGAATCATATGAGGCAGGATAAGCACCGTGACTATTTTGGTGAGGCTTTCGACCTGGTGGAGCAATTTGGCATTGAGCCCATGCTTACGTTTCACCTGGACTTTGACCCAGAGATTATGGCTCAGTTCTTTGCTTCATTCCACTTCCATTCTGATGAGGCAAGGACCATGACATAGATGACCAATGGACAACAGATGACTGCTAAGTGGAAGGACTTCATGGATTTGCTTCAGGTTCCTGATGATGGGCTCAACACGCCTGTTGGTGTTCGCCCTCATGCCGACCCCGAGTCAGCCAACAAGAACAAGCTTCAGCCCTTCTTTGTTGAGAAGACGCTTCCCAGTAAGAAGAAGGCATGGGTGCTGAACTCCTTCCTTGACATCATGCATCGGATCTTCCGCAACTCTCTCTTTCCATGCATCAGTGACAAGGATAAGGTGCATGCCTATCTTGTGGATATGATGCTCATTTGTGGGGAGGCGCGTCATGCTCAGACGCAACCACTTGATGTATCACATATCATGTGGTGCGAGCTTCAGTTTGCGGTGTTCAACCGTAAGGTACCCATCTATGGACCTTACCTATTCCTATTGATCACAAAGACTTGGGAGAAACTCTATCCCGATGATGAGTTTGTTGCCCCCGGCTGGATTCGTCATGAGCCCATCAAGATCTGCATCAAGAGCCAATGGGCTAACACCACTACCCGTGCTGAGGCAGTGTAGCGACCAGACCTCAAACAGTCTAATATTTGTGCTTCAGTGTCATCCCTGGATCAGTAATGCTGACACGCACAGTACTTGAAGGATTTATAACAGAGTAGTAATCACACACTTATTACATAGAATATCTCCAAAGGAGAACTTATTACAATAAATATGGCTTAAGGCCATCTAACAACGATAACAGTGGAAGGCTTGGAAGATAAGTGAGTCCATCAACTCCAACTGCATCACTGAGTATAGAACCACGACCTAAAGGCACCTTACTTGTCGTCTGAAAAGTCTGCAACATGAACGTTGCAGCCCGAAACGGGCCAGCACATGGAATATGTTGGCAATGTAACACATAGAGAGTAATGAAAGAATAAAGCTATCTACATGCATATATGGCTGGTGGAAAGCTCTAAGGTTACAGTTTTGCATAAAGCCAATTTTTCCCTACTGCAAAGGAATAAATTTTATTTAACTATCATGGTGGTTGTTAAACATTGAGAATGGTTGACAGCATTCTCAATCCCAATTAAGCGTCATCATTAAGAAACCAACAACATTAATTAAAGTAACATGATGAGATTCACATGATAATCCAAGTACTAGATACTCAAGATGTCCATAACCGGGGACACGACTAACCATGATTAGTTTATACACTCTGCAGAGGTTTGCGCACTTTTCCCCACAAGACTCGATCTCCTCCGTTGGAATTCTCACACTACATGATGTTTGAGAAAAGGATGACTGAGACATAGTCTTTCAGAAGCGCTAGCACCTTACGGTCGGGTAGACAGAACCAACCTGCATCCCCTACATCTGCTAGAGCCCATAGTAGCTTGTGGCTGCACACGGAAGTTTTTAGCATGAATAATCTCATGATCCCTTTGAGCCTGGGTGGCGGTCCAAAAACAAACACGCAATCCTGGAATACCCAGGTACCTCAATCCACCCAGATGTGTATTAAAGTTGACACCTTAAATAAACCATTAAATTAATAATCTCACATCTGTCATGGATACACTCACCCAATCCACGTCTACTAGCATAGCATAGCATAATAAGCAAACGTAGAAATAACTCCCAAGGGTTTGAAAATAAAACAGGTAATAGGTACTACCTCATCTACATCCCAAAACCCACAATTTAATTAGATCCTAACCATGCATTGTTTGAGGATTGATCTAATGCATAAAAACTGGGTATGAAAGGGATATGATCAAAGTGTTACTTGCCTTGCTGATGATCCGTGAAACCTAGAGATTCAAAGTAGCAAGCGGCCCACTCCGGGTACTCTATCGCAAACAAAAAACAAACAATAAGTACTCATATAATGCACAGGTAAAACTCTAATAAGAGAACTAACCAGAAAGTTCAACTTAAGAACTCCGGTTTGCAAAAAGAATCAAATCAAACGAAACAACGAAAGTCAAACGGCGAAAGAAACAAGCTTCGTTTACTAATCTGGACCTAAGTCAAATTTTATAGAAGCAAAAACTTGTTTGAGTAGATTAAACGGAAAGAGGGTTTCGAGACGAAACTCTAGGCGCTTGAATCGCCTGATTCCGATAAACGAGCGAAAAGATAAACTAAAATGAAAATCGGATCTGAAATCGTGATTAGAAATAATCGCGGAATAATCTGAGAAAAAGAAAAACTAACGAACAGATTAACGAACGGACGTTCATTAACTGAAACTAAACGGCAAAAAATGTTCATTAAATTGAACGAACGGGCGAACGCTCGTTAAATGAACTAACCCTAAAAAAATAAACTGATCTAAAAAACAAAACTAGGTTTTCTAAAATAAATCAGATTGGTTTTATTGGAAAACTGGGACGGGGCGGCGGCTACCTCGGCTCGGGCTCCGGCGAGACTCCGGAGGCGTCCGGCGGGGCGGCGGGGCGGCGGGGACCGGCGGCGGCAGGCGGCGGCGGCGGTGGCTGGCGGCGTCGGTGGCGGGGCGCGGCTGTGGCGGCGGTGGCTGGCGGCGGCGGCGGCTTAGGGCTCCTGGGGGGCCTGGGCTCGGTATTTAAGGGGGAGGGAGTGCAGTGGCTTGGGGGAGGGGGCAAGGTAGCGGCGGGGGGGAGGAGTCCGGCTCGGACTCCGTGTCCGCGTCGGCGTCGGTGCCGCGCGGCTGCGCGCGGGAGACGGCGGCGGCAGGCGGGCCGGCCTGGCTCGGCTGGGCTTCGGACCAGTCGGGCGTGCGCGTTTTAAAAAAAAACCGCCGAACAGAAAATAAATTCTAGAAGAAAATAAAAATCTAAAAATGCCAAAACAAATTTTCACCGTCTAAATAAAATATTTAGAACAAGATGAACATTTTCTTGGCCCTGAAATGCGGTTTTGAAAACGTGCACTTTTTCCTAAATTCAAATAAAATAGCGAAAACTCCAAAATAAAACTTATTTGATTTTTTTATTAAATCCTCAATATTTCTTTATTTTGGGAAAGTCATTTTATTCCCTCTCTCATATATTTATAATTGAAATAATTGAAGATAAAATAAATAAAATCAAATGATCCTATTTTCAAAATTGGAGAAAACTCAAATATGGAAATAACAAAATCCCCAACTCTCTCAGAGGGTCCTTGAGTTGCGTAGAATTTCTCGGATCTACCAAACTAAATAAAATATGATATGCAAAGATGATCTAGTGTATAACATTCCAAATTGGAAATTTGGGATGTTACAAACCTACCCCCCTTAAGATGAATCTCGCCCTCGAGATTCGGGTTGGCTAGAAAATAGGTGAGGGTGGTCCTTCAGCAGATCTTCCTCTCGCTCCCAGGTGGCTTCATCCTCGGTGTGGTGGCTCCACTGAACCTTGCAAAACTTGATAACCTTGCTGTGGGTGACTCGGCTGGCATACTCAAGAATCTTAACTGGTTTCTCCTTACAGGTCAAATCTCTGTCCAACTGGATCGCTTCCAGTGGCACTGTATCTCTCAGCGGTATATCAGCCATCTCCGCGTGGCACTTCTTCAACTGAGACACGTGGAACACATTGTGAACTCCTGACAATCCTTCGGGCAACTCCAACTTGTAGGCAACTTCTCCCATACGTTCCAAAACTTTGTATGGTCCCACAAAACGTGGCGCTAACTTTCCCTTAACTCCAAAGCGCTTAGCTCCTCGAAGTGGAGATACACGGAGATAAACTCTGTCTCCGATTTCGTAAATTGTCGACTTGCGTTTCGAATCTGCGTAGCTCTTCTGCCTGGACTGGGCTACCTTGAGCCTATCGTGAATCAATTTCACTTTCTATTCAGACTCCTTAATTAAATCTGGTCCAAACAACTGGCGGTCTCCAACTTCATCCCACGATAACGGGGTCCTGCACCTCCTTCTGTACAAGGCTTCGAAAGGGGGCATCTTTAAACTGGATTGATAACTGTTGTTGTAAGAGAACTCTACACATGGCAAATTGTCATCCCAACTAGATCCATAATCTAGCGCACAAGCTCTCAACATAACCTCCAAAATCTGATTGACTCTCTCGGTATGTCCATCTATCTGCGGATGAAAGGTTGTACTGAACTCCAGCCTGGTACCCAAAGTTTCATGCAACTGATTCCAGAACTTTGAGGTAAACTGGGTTCCTCTATTTGATACAATGCTCCTCGGAACTCCATGCAGACATACGATCCTGGTCATGTATATCTTTGCCAACTTAGCACTGGTGTAAGTGGTCTTCACTGGGATGAAATGAGCTACCTTTGGCAAACGATCAACTACAACCCAGATCGAGTCGTAGCCTGAACGAGTCCTGGGCAATCCCGTGATAAAATCCATGCCCAACTTATCCCACTTCCATTCGGGTATTGGCAATGGCTGTAAAAATCCTGCTGGCTTCTGATGCTCTTCCTTTACTCTCTGACATACATCACAAACGACTACATACTCCTCAATATCCTTCTTCATTCTGGTCCACCAGAAAGCATCCTTAAAATCCAAATACATCTTGGTATTTCCTGGGTGAATTGAATATGGTGAATCATGGGCCTCTTGTAAAATCAACTTCCTGATCTCCGTGTCATTAGGCACATAAACACGGTCTTCAAACCATAGGGTATCGTGCTCATCCTCATGAAATCCTTTAGCTTTTTCTTTGTTCATCTTCTCCTTTATAGAGGCAATCTCCTTGTCAGTCTTCTGAGCTTCTCTGATCTTATCCATCAAAGTAGACTGAATCTCAAATGCTGCTACATAGCCTCTCGGAACTATCTCCAAACATAGCTCACGAAGATCCTCGGCTAACTCCTTTGGTAACTCTTCGGTCATTAGTGTGTTGACATGGCTCTTACGGCTCAACGCATCAGCTACTACGTTAGCCTTTCCGGGATGATAATGTAATCTCATATCATAATCCTTGATGAGCTCCAACCATCTCCTTTTCCTGAGATTCAACTCCTTCTGCGTGAAAATATACTTCAAACTCTTGTGATCCATGTACACTTCACAATGGTTTCCGATGAGAAAATGTCTCCAAGTCTTCAACGCATGCACTACGGCTGCTAACTCCAAATCATGGGTGGTATAATTCAACTCATGAGGTTTCAGCTGTCGTGAAGCATACGAAACAACTCTTCCCTCTTGCATAAGCACTGCTCCAAGTCCTCGATGTGAAGCATGACAATACACCTCATAATTCTTGCTCTGATCTGGCAGAATCAACACTGGCGAGGTAACCAAACGTTTCTTCAACTCCTGAAAACTGGCATCACATTCCTCAGTCCATTTGAACTTAGTATCATTCTTCAACAACTCCTTCATGGGCTTCGCAATCTTCGAGAAATTCTCAATGAATCTCCGGTAGTATCCTGCCAGTCCAAGAAAACTCCGGATCTCTCCAACTGTTGTTGGTGATACCCAATTTGTCACAGTGACAACCTTGGTGGGATCTACTGTTATTCCTTCTCCGGATATCACATGTCCGAGGAATCCAACTTCCTTCAACCAAAACTCACATTTGCTGAACTTGGCATATAACTGGTGTTCTCTGAGCTTCTCAAGTACCAAACGCAAATGCTCCTTATGCTCCTCTTCGTTCTTCGAGTAGACCAACATATCATCAATGAACACCACGACAAACTTATCTAGAAACTCCATAAATACCTTGTTCATCATGTTCATGAAATAGGCAGGTGTGTTAGTCAGACCAAATGACATAACGGTATACGTGTACAGCCCGTACCTTGTGGTAAAAGTCGTCTTAGGTATATCCTACTCTCGAATCTTCAACTGATGGTATCCTGGTCGCAAATCGATCTTGGAGAATACCTTAGCTCCTTGCAATCGGTCAAACAGATCATTGATCATCGGTAGTGGGTACTTGTTCTTGATTGTTACTGCATTCAATCCTCTATAATCAACAACCATCCTCAATGATCCGTCCTTCTTCTCCACTAGAAGTACTGGCGATCCCCAAGGCGAAGAACTTGGGCGAATGTAGCCTTTATCCAGTAACTCCTTAATCTGCTTCTTAATCTCCTCCAAATCTTTTGCGGGCATCCTGTACGATCTCTTAGATATTGGCCCTGTGCTTGGCAAAAGCTCAATCAAAAACTCAATGTCTCTATCCGGTGGCATGCCTGGCAACTCTTCTGGAAACACGTCAGGAAAATCCTTCACCACTGGTACTTCCTCCTGTACAACTCCTGATAAGGAATTTACTTGAGTCCTCTTCGGCTCATATCGTGATACATACTTGATCCTTCTCCCTTCTGGCGTGGTAAGCAGAATCGACTTACTGGTGCATTCAATGTTCCGTACATACTTCGATAACCAATCCATGCCTAATATCACATCCAGTCCTTGTGATTCCAATACTATTAAGTCTGAGGGAAACACGTAGTTACCAATCCTTAATGGTAATCGATCACACCATAGACTAGCCATATACTATGCTCCAGGCGAGGTTACTAATATGGGTGACCTAAGGGCTTGGGTTGGCAGTTTATACTTATCCACAAATCCCCTTGATATGTATGAATGTGATGCACCAGTATCAAAAAGAACGAGTGCAGTAAATGACTTAACCAAAAACTTACCTATTACTGCATCTGGCTGGGCTTCAACCTCCTCCACATTAACGTGGTTCACCTGTCCCCTGTTGAAAGGGTTCGGCTTCTTCCTAGAGCTTCCATTGCCATTTCCATTCTGGCCTTCAGGACATTCATTGGCATAATGTCCAGTCTTCTGACACTTAAAGCAAGTGACTTGGCTCAGGTCCTTCTTATGGGGTTGATGGCTTGGTACGATTCTGGTTGTTGTTTCCTCCATTCCCATTCATGGGGCCATTATGATTATGCGAGCTACCTCCTCCATGGATATGCTGAAAATGTCCTCCCGATTTCGGGGTAAAACATGGCTTCTGCTGAGCTCCAGAATTGTACTTCCCTTGTCCATACTTACTCTTGCGGTTTTCAATCTGCTGCTGCTTCCCTTCAATCATAAGAGCACGGTCTACCAACTCCTGGTAGTTGTTGAAATTTGCTACCATCAACTGCATGCTCAGCTCATCATTCAGTCCTTCCAGAAACTTCTCCTGCTTAGCTGCATCCGTAGCAACGTCATCTTGGGCATAACGTGCTAGCTTACTAAAGTCATCCACATACTGGCCAACCGTTCGTCCTCCTTGGCGCAAGTTGCGAAACTCACGCTTCTTCATTGCCATAGCTCCTGCTGAGACATGGGCAGTACGGAAAGCCTGCTGAAACTGATCCCATGTGACAGTGTCGATAGGATAGGTGGCTGTGAAATTTTCCCACCATGATGTTGTGGGTCCTTCAAGCTGATGTGTGGGAAAATGCACCCTCTCCGCATTTGTGCATCCTGTAGTGGTCAACTCCCTTGCTGTCTTGCAGAGCCAATCATTTGCAACAATCGGCTCAGTGCTACTAGAGAACACCGGCGGATTCAGCCTAAGAAAACGGGTTAAGTGATCGACAGGTGGTGGCGGTGGTGGGTTGTTGTTGTTGTTGTTCCCCTGATTCTGATTCTGGACTAGCAACTGCATCAACGCATTCTGCTGCTGGATCAACTAAGTGAGCTCCGGTGGGAAAGCAAATCCATTGTCACGTCTCGGAGGCATCTGAGGGTTTAGAAAAGATGAGAATATAGAATAGAATGAGGTCTAGGGGAAAACACTACCCATATGCACATGAGACAAATGCAAACAAAATCACTTCATTCAATCAAACAAGGGCATACAATGGTCTAAACTATCATTACAAAAGTGCTCGGACTATACTAGATACATGGGGGAATACTACTACTGTTATGGAGGTCGACTAGAAAAACTGCTCCGATGAAGATTCCATGATATCTGCTCCAGCTTCATCAACATAGTCATCATCGCTATCGTCTGGGTCCGAGTCAGTGTCGTCGATGATGATGTAGTTCTCGGGACAGGTGAAATCTTCGTATTCTCTTCCAGTCGCGGGAAATCCCATGAATACTTTTAGCTTCCTCTTTAGATCATCGCTCTTCTCCATGAGTGTCGTAATTTCCTCCTCATATCCATCGTGGGTAGACTTGAGTTCTTCCTCCAGTTCCGTGATCTTGGTCATGGCCTTCTTCAGGTATATCATGCCTGCGCACATCTGGTTCTCCTGGCGTCGAATGTGATGGTTTAACTCCTGGATGAAAGCTGCAATTGATCTATCCTTCCTGGTGCTGATCATCTCCCATTGCTCATCTCGGCACCCACAAATCTGATAGATAGTATCCTTAAGCTCCTTATGGTAAACTTCTCCAATACGTCCCATTGTGATGTGGGCTGCCATGCTCTTTCCTAGACTCCAGGTTGGTGCATCAAAGGAAAACTCTATTGGCTCAGTGACGGGCATGAACGTCCTTCCTGGGACTTGAACTTGAATCATCCAACGCTCCTCTTCCGGTAAAGTGGCGTTGTAGGTCCCGATGAAACTTGGTACTCCGATGTTCAGATACCTAGTGACTTCTTTCAGGTGTCGTCCAAAGGGTGTATCTTCATCCGATTGTGTGAACTTGTTCCTTGCATCCGCCATCCTAAAAGAGTAGAAAAGATGAGGAGTCAGAATTGAGAAGAGTGAGTAGTGATCTAGGGCTTTAGCTTAGTGGTCGTATCCTACAGTCAGCGTGTGCTCTGATACCATCTTGTAGCGACCAGACCTCAAACAGTCTGATCTCTGTGCTTCAGTGTCATCCCTGGATCAGTAATGCTGACACGCATAGTACTTGAAGGATTTATAACAGAGTAGCAATCACACACTTATTACATCGAATGTCTCCAAAGGAGAACTTATTACAATAAATATGGCTTAAGGCCATCTAACAACGATAACAGTGGAAGGCTTGGAAGATAAGTGAGTCCATCAACTCCAACGGCATCACTGAGTATAGAACCATGACCTAAAGGCACCTTACTCGTCGTCTGAAAAGTCTGCAACATGAACATTGCAGCCCGAAACGGGTCAGCACATAGAATATGCTGGCAATGTAACACATAGAGAGTAATGAAAGAATAAAGCTATACTACATGCATATATGGCTGGTGAAAAGCTCTATGGTTACAGTTTTGCATAAAGCCAATTTTTCCCTACTGCAAAGGAATAAATTTTATTTAACTATCATGGTGGTTGTTAAACATTGAGAATGGTTGACAGCATTCTCAATCCCAATTAAGCGTCATCATTAAGAACCCAACAACATTAATTAAAGTAACATGATGAGATTCACATGATAATCCAAGTACTAGATACTCAAGATGTCCATAATCGGGGACACGGCTAACCATGATTAGTTTATACACTCTGCAGAGGTTTGCGCACTTTTCCCCACAAGACTCGATCTCCTCCGTTGGAATTCTCGCACTACATGATGTTTGAGAAACGGATGACCGAGACATAGTCTTTCAGAAGTGCTAGCACCTTACGATCGGGTAGACAGTACCAACCTACATCCCCTACATCTGCTAGTCTACCACTGTAGGAGTTCGCACGACTTAGTCGACTATGCTAGAGCCCACAGTAGCTTGTGGCTGCACACGGAAGTTTCTAGCATGAATAATCTCATGATCCCTTTGAGCCTGGGTGGTGGTCCACAAACAAACAGGCAATCCTGGAATACCCAGGCACCTCAATCCACCCAGATGTGTATTAAAGTTGCCACCTTAAATAAACCATTAAATTAACAATCTAACATCTGTCATGGATACACTCACCCAACCCACATCTACTAGCATAGCATAGCATAATAAGCAAACGTAGAAATAACTCCCAAGGGTTTGATAATAAAACAGGTAATAGGTACTACCTCATCTACATCCCAAAACCCACAATTTAATTAGATCCTAACCATGCATTGTTTGAGGATTGATCTAATGCATAAAAACTGGGTATGAAAGGGATATGATCAAAGTGTTACTTGCCTTGCTGATGATCCGTGAAACCTAGAGATTCAAAGTAGCAAGCGGTGCACTCCGGGTACTCTATCGCAAACAAACAAACAAACAATAAGTACTCATCTAATGCACAGGTAAAACTCGAATAAGAGAACTAACCAGAAAGTTCAACTTAAGAACTCTTGTTTGCAAAAGAATCAAATCAAACGAAACAACGAAAGTCAAACAACGAAAGAAACAAGCTTCATTTACTAATCTGGACCTAAGTCAAATTTTACAGAAGCAAAAACTTGTTTGAGTAGATTAAACGGAAAGAGGATTTCGAGACGAAACTCTAGGCGCTTGAATCGCCTAATTCTGATAAATGAGCGAAAAGATAAACTAAAACGAAAATCGGATCTGAAATCGCGATCAGAAATAATCACGGAATAATCTGAGAAAAAGAAAAACTGACGAACAGATTAATGAACAGACGTTCGTTAACTGGAACTAAACGGCGAAAAACGTTTGTTAAAACGAACGAACGGGCGAACGCTCGTTAAATAAACTAACCCTAAAAAATAAACCGATCTAAAAAAACGAAACTAGGTTTTCTAAAAGAACGGTTTGGTTTTATTGGAAAACCGGGCGGGGGTGGCGACTACCTCGGCTTGGGCTTCAGCGAGACTCCGGCGGGGTCCGGCGGGGCTGCGGGTCGGCGGGGCGACAGGGACCGGCGGCGGCAGGCGGCGGTGCCGGTGGCTGGCGGCGTCGGTGGCGGGGCGCAAGGCGGCGGCGATGGCTGGCAGCGGCGGCGGCTTGGGGCTCCAGGAGGGCCCCGGGATCGGTATTTAAGGGGGAGGGGGTGCGATGGCTTGGGGGAGGGGGCAAGGCAGTGGCGGCGGGGAGGAGTCCGGCTCGGACTCCGTGTCCGGGTCGGCGGCGGGGAGGAGTCCGGCTTAGAGTCCGTGTCCGGGTCGGCGGCGGTGCGGGGCGGCTGCGCGCGGGAGATGGCGGCAGCACGCGGGCCGGCCTGGCTCGGCTAGGCTTCGGCCCAGTCGGGCGCGCGCGTTTTTTTAAAAAAAAATCCGCCGAACAGAAAATAAATTCTAGAAAAAATAATAATCTAAAAATGCCAAAACAAATTTTCACCGTCTAAATAAAATATTTAGAACAAGTTGAACATTTTCTTGGCCCTGAAATGCAATTTTGAAAACGTGCAATTTTTCCTAAATTCAAATAAAATAGCGAAAACTCCAAAATAAAACTTATTTGATTTTTTTATTAAATCTTCAATATTTCTTTATTTTGGGAAAGTCATTTTATTCCCTCTCTCATATATTTATAATTGAAATAATTGAAGATAAAATAAATAAAATCAAATGATCCTATTTTCAAAATTTGAGAAAACTCAAATATGAAAATAACGAAATCCCCAACTCTCTCCAAGGGTCCTTGAGTTGCATAGAATTTCTCGGATCTACCAAAATAAATAAAATATGATATGCAAAGATGATCTAGTGTATAACATTCCAAATTGGAAATTTGGGATGTTACAGGTAGAGGCTGCCAAGATGGATGTGGATGAGGATGAGATTGAGGAGCACGAAGTGGATGAAGTCAATTCTGATGGATACACTCCTCCCTCTACTGAGCCCTCTTGGGCTAAGAAGCTGAAGAAGAAGATGAAGCTATGTTCTGCATGCAGGCCCAGGGGCAGTACAGGGCCCATGTTGCCTCCAAGGAGAGACGCCAGTGAGATAATAAGATATTGAGGACCTTTGGCGAGATTGTGCACAGTGGCTCAAAGGAAATCATCACTCTGGAGGCTGCCTGGATAGCCCAGCAGGGGTATGAGTGGACGGAGTCAGAGGAGGAGACCATTCCCACTACCGAGACCGACGAGGAGCGTGACGAGTGATTATTTCAGCCTGAGCTACCACCTGTGTCGTAGGTGTCCTCTCTGCCTTTTTGGTGTATCGATGCCAAAGGGGGAGAGAGAGTAAGATTTGCGAGTCGTGACGTGTTGTTTCGCTCTGTCACTTTGCTTTCGTTCTGTTGAACCTCGTTTGCTTTGGTTTGGTTTGTGCTCGTAAGACCAAGTTATCTATCATATGGTGTAAGACATATGCACTCTAGAGTATCTTATTGTCTTTGTTACTTAGTAGTTTGTGAGCCTATGCTATCTTGTGCCCTTCTCTTTATGCTCATATTCATTATCTTGCCTACTTGCTTAGTGTTAGTTATATTGTTGCAAGAGATGCCTTGTCTATAAAATATAGGGGGAGTGTTGATCCTAGTATGTGTGACGTGCAGTCCAAAGCACTTCTCTAGAGTGCACACATCTAGGGGGAGCCCGTCTATATTTTATAGATGGTGGGTTTGCCGTTGTTTCATTTTATATCCCTATGTGCAAATCCCGTATTGTCATCAATCCACCAAAAAGGGAGAGATTGTAAGGGCATATTTATCCCTTAGTAGTTTTCGTGATTGATGACAATGCTTTTGCGAACTAGTCGTGTGCATTGAGCATTTCAGATATATCATGTCTAAACATAAGAGGATTTAGTGCCCCTCGAAGACTATTGAAGACGACGTTTCTCTATGTTTCTTTCCGGTGGATTTGAGTCGTAGGAAAGCCGTACTATTAAGAGGGGGTCCGCGTTGGAAAGGTTTGGGTGGAATCAACACGTACACGTCTGTCCCTTTTGCACCCCCTTTCCTTTGGCTCTTTGGAGCATCCTCCGTTTCTCCATGTCTCTACAAAATGAAGGACTCCTAGTGTTGCTGAACTGAGGCAGGCGGTAGTACTGCTCTCCAATGCGGTACTACCGCAGGCCCCTATGGTAGTACCGGCCACAGGCACGGTAGTGCCATAGGTGCTCACGGTAGTACCTCTCATTGGGAGCAATAGTACTGTGGCCTCAGGCCAGGCTTAGATGCTCGAGCGGTAGTAGGGGTGGATGTAATTTTTTACATCTGCGCCCTACGCGGTAGTACCGTGAGCTCTGGCCAAGCACAGGAGCACAAGCGGAAGTAGGGGCGGATGTAATTTTTTACATCCGTGCCCTACACGGTAGTACCGCTCCAGGCTTGCGGTAGTATCGTGTCGGATTTTTGCATAGACCTAAACTCAGCGGAAGTAGTCACGGATGTAATTTTTTATGTCCATAACTTCTCAGCCTAGACTATTCCTGCCTTGCGGTAGTACCGCAAGGGGGCGCGGTAGTACCGCGCCAGCGGTTCTACCGCTCCCTGTCTCGGCACATTAGGACAAGTCTTGGCCCCTGTCATGCCAGCGGTAGTACCACGGTCCGCTGCGGTAGTACCGCTTGTATGATGCGGTAGTACCGCGTGTCGCAGGCTGAGTTGGTGGATAACGGTTGGATTTGTCCCTTGACTATAAAAGGGGTGTCTTCTTCCCCAAGTTGACTACCTCTTCCACCTCCAAGATCCATTGATGCTCTAAGCTCCATTTTCGCCCAATCTCTCTCCCTAGCCAATCAAACTTGTTGATTCTCTAGGGATTGGTTGAGAAGACCCCGATCTACACTTCCACCAAGAGAAATTTGATTCCCCCCACTAATCCCTAGCAAGTCTTGTTACTCTTGGGTGTTTGAGCACCCTAGACGGTTGAGGTCACCGCGGAGCCATAGTCCATTATGGTGAAGCTTCATGGTGTCGTTGGGAGCCTCCAATTAAGTTGTGGAGATTGCCCCAACCTTATTTGTAAAGGTTTGGTCGCCGCCTCCAAGGGCACCAATAGTGGAATCACGGCATCTCGCATTGTGTGAGGGCGTGAGGAGAATACGGTGGCCCTAGTGGCTTCTTGGGGAGCATTGTGCCTCCACACCGCTCCAACGGAGATGTACTTCCCCTCAAAGGGAAGGAACTTCGATAACACATCCTCGTCTCCATCGGTTCCACTCTTGGTTATTCTTACCTTTACTTGTGCAAGCTATATTGTGTTATATTCCTTGCTTGCTTGTGTGCTTATTGTTGTTGCATCATATAGGTTGCTCACCTAGTTGCATATCTAGACAACCTACTTTGATGCAAAGTTTAATTTGGTAAAGAAAAACTAAAAATTGTTAGTTGCATATTCACCCCCCCTCTAGTCAACTATATCGATCCTTTCACCTTTCGAGACAACTTCCAGGGCACTTATATCCGACCTCTGGACGCCGATGACCTTAGTCACATAGTCCCGCAGCCCGGAGAGTCAGGCAGGAAATTCTGAACCCGGTTCTAGTCAAAAAGAACCAAATTGTCGACTGTGCGGATGCCGAGGCTCTAGCAGCCTTCAAACACAGCATCCGCGATGAATGGCTTGCCTGACACCTCGGCCGAGAAAAGCTGAAGTATATGGCAGCGCTCACATCACTCATGACCTGCTTTTGCGCAAGCGAAGATAGTGGTTGGCCTGTAGCAGCAACAGTACCAGCCATTCGGGCACTTCTGAAGCAAAGAACAGAAATGGCAACCCCTGACACAATAAAAACAAGCGTCGGAGCAATACTGATAATGCTGAAGACACGGCGGCCAACGCCAGATTCAGTGGCTCGAAGCCCGGCCAACGGAAGAGGCCATTCAAAAGAAACAAGGACGGCTCATCTAGCCTGGATCGAATACTCGATCGACCTTGCCAGATTCACGGCACCCCGGACAAGCCTGCTAAACATACCAACAGAAGTTGTTGGGTCTTCAAACAAGCCGGCAAGTAAAACGCCGAGCACACAGGGAAAGGGTCGCCCAGCAAGGACGATGATGAGGAGCCTCGCCCACCGAACATAGGGGGACAGAAGAAATTTCCCCCGAGGTCAAGACGGTGAACATGATATACGCTACCCACATCCCCAAAAGGGAGCGCAAGCGCGTGTTAAGGGACGTCTATGTGATAGAGCTAGTCGCCCCAAAATTCAACCCATGGTCAGCATGCCCGATCACCTTCGGTCGCAGGGACCATCCAACTAGTATCTGTCATGGAGGTTCAGCCGCATTGGTCCTCGATCCAATCATCGATGGATTCCACCTCACGAGAGTCCTCATGGATGGCGGCAGCAGTCTTAACCTGCTCTATCAGGACACAGCCCGGAAAATGGGTATTGACTCGTCAAGAATCAAACCCACTAAAACTACCTTTAAAGGAGTAATACCTGGTGTCGAGGCCCGCTGCACGGGCGCAGTCACATTGGAAGTCGTCTTCGGTTTACCGGACAACTTCCAAAGTGAAGACTTGATCTTTGATATCGTCCCTTTTTGCAGTGGCTATCATGCACTGCTTGGACGAACTGCATTTGCCCGTTTCAATGCGGTCCCGCACTACCCTTATCTAAAGCTCAAAATGCCAGGACCATGCGGTGTTATAACAGTCCATGGAAACATGGATCGCTCCCTCTGTACTGAGGAACACACCACGACCCTCGCAGCGGAAGTCCAAGTTGGCCTCATCAATCCGAACTCCACATCGGCAGTCAAGCCACCAGACCTTGTCAAGCGAGTCCGGACTACCCCATATAATGACAGTCTAGCCCATCGGGAGCTCGATTAGCAATCCGGCCTCTGTCTTCACCCCAAACAAACAGCAGCATATGTACCACGTGCTCATAATTATGCACAAAAAATACCATGGGCGGCGACAAATGCATATCAAGGATAAAGTCCTCAATAGGGATCAACTGTACCTAGACCCCCCATCTATCTTTTTAACTTGATTTTTTCTTTTTAGGTTCTTTACAACCCACATCACCCTTTTTATGGTGTCTAGGGCCCATTTTCCCGGCCCCTTATGAAATCTTATTCATTGAATCCTCTCAAAGGATCGCATACCAAGGCGAAAAGCAGCACTAGATGTATGACAGAGTACTTAAAGGATCCTTCAAGATCACCTCCTCCCTTGTTCTTAAATACCTGTATGCAGCTTTCCCTTTCGCTCGGCATGTAAAATAGTCTCAATGCTTATAGAATTATCTGTACAAATACGTTTTGACGTATCAATCAGACTATAACGGAAGTAGTTTTTCGCCCACATTACTTGGTACTGGCTTATTCCTTCTTCTATATTCTTTCTTCTTTATCATCTGATTGTCATGTACACCTCGGCTTGACCTAAATCGCCAGGGGCTCCATCCAGTCGCATACATTTATTAAATTTACCATAAGTCTGAACACTTTCACAAGTGCAATTTGGCGTCCCGAATCTAGCATCATATGCATCAGCTTTGAATCATGTCTTGGGTCAATAGTTAGGTTACCCGGCTCCTGTGATTACTACCTTATGTTACGATTGTTCGGCTAAGGAAGTAAAGGGAGAACTACTGCGATCATGTTTCTGGTTGGCTAGACAAACACCTCAGTAGAGAAAGCCGAAAACTGACTGTCATGATGCGGCGAGAGCTGGTCAGCTATTCGGTGACTAAGTACAAATTTGTTGCTATTTTTTCCGTGTCACATGAAGGACTGGTTTTAACCTAGTCAGGCGTTTACAGCGCCCGAGTTCAAATCGCCGAACAATACCAGGGGTTGCGCCTACAACTCTATCGTCAAACTCCTATGGCTAAGTGAGTGTGATAAAGCCACATAGTCTGATTGCCCTGGTTCACCGCACTAGCACCTCCTTCAAGGACCAACTCGTTGGGTTAAAGTGTGTTTTTGTGTTGTTCCGAACACCCCCGTAGTATCTATGCGAGGGGCTGAAGCCGACAACTGGTCAACTCTCAGATTTAATAAACGGCCACAACGGAGGATAAATAATTCAGGGGAAATAAGACTACAATTATAAGAAATGCTTTGTTTTCATTACAAAGTCTGGGCATCACAGATACATTCATTCAAATATGATGTCCTTCGAACAAGGCCCTCTATAATGCGGGATCCTTCAAGGACATCATTGAAATACTTCTCCGGTGTACGATGCTCCTTGCCTGCGGGCGGTCCCTCGGTTGCAAGAACGGTGGCATTCATCTTCGCCCACTGTACCTTGACACGGGAGAAGGCCATCCGGGCACCTTCGATGCAGACCGATCTCTTTATAGCATCTAATCAAGGGCAGGCATCGACCAGCCGCTTCACAAGACCAAAGTAGCTTTTTGGTATGGGTTCGGCTGGCCAAAGACGGACTAGGACATCCTTCATGGCCAGTTCAGCCATCCTATGTAGCTCGGTCAACTGTTTCAGCTGATCACTGAGGGGCAAGGGCTGCTCTGGCTCAAGGTACTGTGACCAGAACAGTTTCTTTGTTGAGCCCCCCTCTTCGTCTTGGAAGAAATCCGCAGCATCTGCAACACTTCAGGGCAGATCCGCAAACGCTCCTGGAGAACTCCAAATGCGTGTCAGAAAGGTATACTTCCTCCTTACGTATTTGCTCTGCATATTAAAAGTCTTACCAACCGCAATCTTCTTAGCTTCACGGATCTCTTGATAGGCACCTTGGGCTTCAACCCAGGCCTCCTTCGCACTTTGGAGCACCGCGGCAAGTTTGGATTCTTGATCCGACACATTGCGCTCCAAAGACTCGCCATTTCTTATAGCATCTGTGAGCTCTTGTTGGACTTCATCCAACCTCACCTCATGCTTTTGGCGGGCGGTTCGTTCCTCGTCCGCCTCCTTCTTGGCTATGGTTAGCACACTCTTGAGGGCTTCGACCTCAGATGTGTCAGCTATGAGCATAAACATAAAGCTCAGTCAGATAACAAATTGGAACTCATATCAGTTCATATATGTTTCAGTATAACATACCTTGTTTTGCCTCTAGCCTCCACTTTAGTTCAGAGACTTCAGCCGCATGCGAAGCCGCTGCCAGCTTCGCAGCCTGCTCATCCAAGTAGACCTATATGTTAGCTCCTATGAAGTTTTCCTCGATCCTCTGTTTGACCCTTCTTCGTGAAATGCCGAACAGAGTCTCAGGGGCTACTAGTTATATACAGGTATTCCTTTTGTAAATAATTAAAAACATATTACTTCACATACCTCAAAGCCTATTAGAAGGTTGGTGTAGGCTTGGTTCAATCCGCTCTTAGCAGACCGAACCTTTTCAACAACGGTACCCATCAGGGTACGGTGCTCCTCCATAATGGAAGCACCTTGAAGCGCTTCCATCAGAGTGTTCAGCACCTTTGGATTAATAAAGGACCCTGGTGGATACGGCACACCCCCTTCCCTTGAAGAGGGCTACTGTTCTGATTCCGGAGCCGTATTGGTCTCCGGAATAATATTCGGTTGGGGGGCGAATTGAGCATTGCCTCCATCACCGGTCTCCATGGGGGTGGATTTCCCCCTCTCTTCGGCAACAGAGGTATTACCCTCTGCCGCCACCTTCACGGTCTCCCGAGACAACACTTCGGTGTTATCCTGGGCAGTGGGTGGAGAGATCTGTGGAGGTGACTCGCTCTCCATCGCATTCATCCCTAGCGTGTTCCCAGATGACGATGACCGTTGGGGGAGATCGCAAGCCGGGCTATAATGCGCACTTCAGTATGATAAAATAATAAGGCATAAAATGGGATATGTATATGGTGACTTCGAATACTTACATTCAGCCGAGGGCTTCGGCCTGGGGCGCCGCTTTGGGGTGGCATCGGCATCCGCTTCGGAATCATCCAAAAACGAGGGTTTTCCCTTCTTGGCCGCCTCCGCCTCCAGATTCGCTGGAGCCCCCCATTTCTTCTCCCCCCCCCCTTGGGGGAAGAGTTATTCTCTTCCTCCTCTACATCTTCTTCATGGGAGGAGGAGGCTTCGGAGTCTTCGGACATGGCGTCTGAAGTACCCTTACGATGGAGGCCACTTCTGGTCTCCTTGCCCTTCTTTTTGGCCTTCTTTTCTGGCGCCTGATACAGCGCCGGAACTAGCATCTTGGCCAGCAAGGGAGTAGCCTGGTCCTCAGGCAGTGGAGCTGGACACTTGATCTGCTCCCACTTATTTGTCCAGCCCTATGAAAGTCAGACAGTTCAGTATACCCCTTGTATTTGCAAATAAAGGTTATCACAAAAAATTACGGGAGTGGCTGGGCATGCATGGTCGAGGCCGCGGTCTTCGGTTATCTCTGGCCACGACTTTTCAGTCTTGAAGAGCAGCTTCCATATGTCTTCGTGCATCGTGTCGAAGAACCACTACAAGATCCGAGGACCGGCCGGGTCGAACTCCCACATGTATTGAGCCCGGCGTTGACAAGGAAGAATCCGGCGAAAAAGCATCACCTGGATCACGCTGGGGAGGCTGGTGTTCTTGTTTATCACGCCCTTGATGCGGCTCTCCAGCGCTGTCACCTCATCAGGCGATTCCCATTCTAGGCCCTTATTGAGCAAGGATGTAAGCCGCATCAAAGGCCCAGATTTGAACTCGGGAGCGGCGTACCATGTGGCATCGTGGGGTTCCGTGATATAGAACCACACCTACTGCCATCCCTTGATGCTCTCCACAAATGTCCCCTTTGGCCAGGCGACATTAGGGAGTTTGCTCACCATGGCGCCACCGCACTCCATGTGTTAACCTCGACCACCTTTGGCTTCACATTGAAGACCTTGAGCCATAGGCCGAAGTGGGGAGGGATGCGGAGGAATGCCTCACACATGATTATAAACGCCGAGAGATTGAGGAAGGAATTTGGGGCTAGATCGTGAAAATCTAGCCCATAGTAGAACATGAGACCGCGGACAAAAGGATGAAGGGGAACCCTAGTCCGCGAAGGAAATAGGGTATGAACACTACCCTTTTGTTAGGCTCCGGAGTGGGAAATTGCTTTTTGGCAGGAAGCCGGTGGACTATGTCCATGGCTAGGTACCCAGCTTCTTGGAGCTCCCTGATGTTCTCCTCTGTAACAGAGGAGGCCATCCACTTGCCCTGTGCTCCAGATCCGAACATGGCTAGGAGTGCTTGGTGGCAATGAAAAGAATTGAGACTTGGGCGCTGGAGCTCGAATGGCGAATAGGCAGAGGAGGAAGAAGGCATGGGGTAAAAAGACAGGACCTTATCTTCTTACAAAGGCAGTGGATGTCAAGCACCCCCTTGCTACCTCTTGAGCACAGCGTTGGTTTTCCTTGAAGAGGAAAGGGTGATGCAGCAAAGTAGTGTAAGTATTTCCCTCAGTTTTTGAGAACCAAGGTATCAATCCAGTAGGAGGCTCCTCAAAAGTCCCACGCACCTACACAAACAAACAAGAACCTCGCAACCAACACAATAAAGGGATTGTCAATCCCTTCACGGCCACTTGCGAAAGTGAGATCTGATAGAGATAATATGATAAGATAAATATTTTTGGTATTTTTATGATATAGATTGGAAAGTAAAAGATGCAAATAAAAGTATATTGAAAATGTATATGATAAAAGATAGACCCGGGGGCCATAGGTTTCACTAGTGACTTCTCTCAAGATAGCATAAGTATTATGGTGGGTGAACAAATTACTATCGAGGAATTGATAGAAAAGTGCATAGTTATGAGATTATCTAGGCATGATCATGTATATAGGCATCACGTCCATGACAAGTAGATTGAAACGATTCTTCATCTACTACTATTACTCCACACATCGACTGACTCCTACCTGCATCTAGAGTATTAAGTTCATGAAGAATAGAGTAATGCATTAAGAAAGGTGACATGATGTAGAGGGGTAAACTCATGCAATATGATATAAACCCCATCTTTTTATCCTCGATGGCAACAATACAATACGTGCCTTGCTGCCCTTGCTGTCACTGGGAAAGGACACCGCAAGATTGAACCCAAAGCTAAGCACTTCTCCCATTGCAAGAAAGATCAATCTAGTAGGCCAAACCAAACTGATAATTCGAAGAGCCTTGCAAAGATAACTTAATCACACATAAAAGAATTCAGAGGAGATTCAAATATTTCTCATAGATAAACTTGATCATAAACCCACAATTCATCAGATCTCGACAAACACACCGCAAAAAGAGTTACATCGAATAGATCTCCAAGAAATCAAGGAGAACTTTGTATTGAGATTCAAAGAGAGAGAAAAGGCCATCTAGCTAATAGCTATGGACCCGAAGGCCTGTGGTAAACTACTCACAACTCATCGTAGAGGCCTTGGAGATGATGTAGAGGCCCTCCATGGTTGATTCCCCCTCCGGCGGAGCGCCGGCGAAGGCTCCAAGATGGGATCTCGCAGATACAGAAGGTTGCGGCGGTGGAATTAGGTTTTCGTGGTCGCTTCTGATGTTTTCAGGGTACGGGAGTATATATAGGCAAAAGAGGTACGTCGGTTGAAGCTCGAGGGTCCCACGAGGGTGGGGGCGTGCCCACCCCTAGGGGGCATGCGGGGCACCCTCATGGTCGCCTCATTTGTTGCTTGACGTCCACTCCAAGTCTCCTGGTTGGCATTTGTTCCAAAAAGATCGCTCCCGAAGGTTTCATCCCGTTTGGACTCCATTTGATATTCCTTTTCTTTGAAACACTGAAATAGGCAAAAAAAAGCAGTAATTCGGGCTGGGCCTCCGGTTAGTAGGTTAGTCCCAAAAATGATATAAAAGTGTAGAGTAAAGCCCATAAACATCCAGAACAGGTAATATAATAGCATGGAACTATCAAAAATTATAGATACATTGGAGACGTATCAAGCATCCCCAAGCTTAATTCCTGCTCGTCCTCGAGTAGGTAAATGATAAAAACAGAATTTTTGATGTGGAATGCTACCTAGCATAATCCTTAATGTAATTTTCTTTACTGTGGCATGAATGTTCAAATCCAAATGATTCAAAATAAAAGTTTATATTGACATAAGAAATAGTAATACTTCAAGCATACTAACAAAGCAATCATGTCTTCTCAAAATATCATGGCATTAGAAGGTTCATCCCTACAAAATCATATAGTTTGGTCATGCTCCATTTTTGTCACACAAAAATGCTCTCATCTTGCACACCCCCGATGACAAGCCAAGCAATTGTTTCATACTTTAGCAATCTCATACTTTTTTCAACTTTCACGCAATACATGAGCGTGAGCCATGGATATAGCACTATGGGTGGAATAGAATATGATGATGGAGGTTGTGTGGAGAAGACAAAAAAGGAGAAAGTGTCATATTGACAAGGATAATCAATGGGCTATGGAGATGCCCATCAATTGATGTCAACATGAGGAGTAGGGATTGCCATGCAACGGATGCACTAGAGCTATAAATGTATGAAAGCTCAACAAAAGAAACTATTGGGTGTGCATCCAACTTGCTTGCTCACGAAGGCCTAGTGCATTTTGAGGAAGCCCATCGTTTGAATATACAAGCCAAGTTCTATAATGAAAAATTCCCACTAGTATATGAAAATGACAACAAATGAGACTCTCTATATGAAGAACATGGTGCTACTTGGAAGCACAAGTGTGGAAAAAGATAGTAGCATTGTCCCCCTTTTCTTTTTTTGGGCCTTTCTTTTTTTATTTGGACTTTCTTTTTTTGGCCTTTCCTTTTTTTTATTTGGCCTTTCTTTTTTATATAAGGGATAATGCTCTAATAATGATGATCATCACACTTCTATTTATTTACAACTCAAAACTAGAACAAGATATGACTCTATATGAATGCCTCCGGCGGTGTACCGGGATGGGCAATGAATCAAGAGTGATATGAAGGTGGCTTTGCCACAAATACGATGTCAACTACACGATCATGCAAGGCAATATGACAATGATGATGTGTGTCATGATGAACGGAACGGTGGAAAGTTGCATGGCAATATTGAAGGAAATATGCCCTAGAGGCAATAATAAAGTTATTATTTATTTACTTATATCATGATAAATGTTTATTATTCATGCTAGAATTGTATTAACCGGAAACATAATACATGTGTGAATACATAGACAAACATAGTGTCACTAGTATGCATCTACTTGACTAGCTCGTTTATCAAAGATGGTTATGTTTCCTAGCCATGGACAAAAGAGTTGTCATTTGATTAACGGGATCACATCATTAGGAGAATGATGTGATTGACTTGACCCATTCCGTTAGCTTAGCACTTGATCGTTTAGTATGTTTTTGTCGCTTTCTTCATGACTTATACATGTTCCTATAACTATGAGATTATGCAACTCCCATTTACCGGAGGAACACTTTGTGTGCTACCAAACGTCACAACGTAACTAGGTGATTATAAAGGAGCTCTACAGGTGTCTCCGAAGGTACATGTTGGGTTGGCGTATTTTGAGATTAGGATTTGTCACTCCGATTGTCGGAGAGGTATCTCTGGGGCCTCTCGGTAATGCACATCACCATAAGCCTTGCAAGCAATGTAGCTAATGAGTTAGTTACGGAATGATGCATTACGTAACCAGTAAATAGACTTGCCAGTAACGAGATTGAACTAGGTATTGTGATACCGACGATTGAATCTCGGGCAAGTAACATACCGATGACAAAGGAAACAACATGTTGTTATGCGGTTTGACCGATAAAGATCTTCGTAGAATATGTAGGAGCCAATATGAGCATCCAGGTTCCGCTATTGGTTATTGACCGGAAACGTGTCTCGGTCATGTCTACATAGTTCTCGAACTCGTAGGGTCGGCACGCTTAAGGTTTCGATGACAGTTATATTATGAGTCTATGAGTTTTGATGTACCGAAGGAGTTCGGAGTTCCGCATGAGATCGGGGACATGACGAGGAGTCTCGAAATGGTCGAGACGTAAAGATCGATATATTGGACGAATATATTCGGACTTCGGAAAGGTTCCGAGTGATTCGGGTATTTTTCGGAGTACCGGAGAGTTACGGGAATTCGCCGGGGAGTATATGGGCCTTATTGAGCCATACGGGAATAGAGGAGAGAGGCCAAAAGGAAGGAGGCCTGCGCCCCCCCCCCTCTGGTCCGAATTGGACAAGGGGCGCAGCCCCCTTTTCCTTCTTCCTCTCCCCCTCTTTCCCCTTCTCCTACTCCAACAAGGAAGGAGGGAGTCCTACTCCCGGTGGGAGTAGGAATCCCCTTGGCGCGCCCCCTCCTGGCCGGCCGCCCCCTCCCCCCTTGCTCCTTTATATACGGGGGCAAGGGGACACCTCTAGGCACAACAACAATTGATCTCTTGATCTCTTAGTCGTGTGCGGTGCCCCCCTCCATCATAGTCCTCCTCGATAATATTGTAGCGGTGCTTAGGCGAAGCCCGGCGACGGTAGAACATCAAGATCGTCACCACGCCGTCGTGCTGATGGAACTCTCCCTCGACACTCGGCTGGATCGGAGTTCGAGGGACGTCATCGAGCTGTACGTGTGCAAGAACTCGGAGGTGCCGTGCTTTAGGTGCTTGATCGGTCGGGCCATGAAGACGTACGACTACATCAACCACGTTGTGCTAACCCTTCCGCTTTCGGTCTACGAGGGTACGTGGACAACACTCTCCCCTCTCGTTGCTATACATCACCATGATCTTGCATGTGCGTAGGATTTTTTTTGAAATTACTACGTTCCCCAACAGTGGCATCCGAGCCTGGTTTTATGCATAGATGTTATATGCACGAGTAGAACACAAGTGAGTTGTGGGCGATACAAGTCATACTGCTTACCAGCATGTCATACTTTGGTTCAGCGGTATTGTTGGATGAAGCGGCCCGGACCGACACTACGTGTATGCTTACGCAAGACTGGTTCTACCGACATGCTTTGCACACAGGTGGCTGGCGGGTGTCAGTTTCTCCAACTTTAGTTGAACCGAGTGTGGCTACGTCTGGTCCTTGCGAAGGTTAAAACAGCACTAACTTGACGAAATATCGTTGTGGTTTTGATACGTAGGTAAGAACGGTTCTTGCTCAGCCCGTAGCAGCCACGTAAAATTTGCAACAACAAAGTAGAGGACGTCTAACTTGTTTTTGCAGGGCATGTTGTGATGTGATATGGTCAAGACGTGATGCTATATTTTATTGTATGAGATGATTATGTTTTGTAACCGAGTTATCGGCAACTGGCAGGAGCCATATGGTTGTCGCTTTATTGTATGAAATGCAAATGCCCTGTAATTGCTTTACTTTATCACTAGGCAGTAGCGATAGTTGTAGAAGCAATAGATGGCGAAACGACAACGATGCTACGATGGAGATCAAGGTGTCGCACCGGTGACGACGGTGATCACGACGGTGCTTCGGAGATGGAGATCACAAGCACAAGATGATGATGGCCATATCATATCACTTATATTGATTGCATGTGATGTTTATCATTTATGCATCTTATTTTGCTTTGATTGACGGTAGCATTATAAGATGATCTCTCACTAATTATCAAGAAGTGTTCTCCCTGAGTATGCACCATTGTGAAAGTTGTTCGTGCTGAGACACCACGTGATGATCGGGTGTGATAGGCTCTACGTTCAAATACAACGGGTGCAAAACAGTTGCACACGCGGAATACTCAGGTTAAACTTGACGAGCCTAGCATATACAGATATGGCCTCGGAACACGGAGACCGAAAGGTCAAACGTGAATCATATAGTAGATACGATCAACATAGTGATGTTCACTATTGAAAACTACTCCATCTCACGTGATGATCGGACATGGTTTAGTTGATTTGGATCACGTGATCACTTAGATGACTAGAGAGATGTCTGTCTAAGTGGGAGTTCTTAAGTAATATGATTAATTGAACTTTAATTTATCATGAACTTAGTCCTGGTAGTATTTTGCAAATTATGTTGTAGATCAATAGCTCGTGTTATAGCTTTCCTATGTTTTTTATATGTGTTCCTAGAGAAAACTAAGTTGAAAATGTTAGTAACAATGATGCGGATTGGATCCCTGATATGAGGTTTATCCTCATTGCTGCATTGAGCATTTTTTCATTCAGATACACATTGAGCATTTTTTATTCAGATCAACATTTTTCAAATACATGTTGTATAACATTTTTAAAAACAAGGTGTACATTTGTTAAATACACATTGAGCATTTTTTATTCGGATACTAAGTTCTCTATCTGGAGCCTCCTGGTGTGATCTGTTATGTGATGGTCTCTATGGGGGCCATTTGTAAGGGGGTGTGTCGCAGGTTCAGAGTAAAGCATATGTGCTCATATGTATATAGTCATAATTCACCAGCCGGTTTTCCCTGTTTTGAGAAGGTTGTAGAAGGTATTTCTTGGGCTTTTTTCTTTCTTTTTTATCTTTTCTCTACTGGTCTAATTTTTTGCCTTTTCCTGGTTGTTATTTATTTATTTGTTTGTTATTTCCACATCTTAATTCTTGAACATTTAATAAAAATCTTGACGAGTTTTGAAATTCATTAATATTTTTTAAGTTCTTGAATAAATTTAGAGTTCACTAACATTTTTAATGTCTATGAACACTTGCAGACATTTTTTCAAATTTGCGAACATTGTTTGAGGTCCACGAATATTTTTAGATTCGGGAACAAGTTTACTAAAATTATGAGTTTTTTTAGTTTGTAACATTTTCTATAAATCCATGAACATCTTTTGATTTAAGGAACGTTTTCAAATAAACGAACGATAGTCGATTGTTTTTGAGCGAGCGAAAAATAAAACAAATGAGCGAGCGGTGCAAAGAGACGATCTGAGCGAGCGAGAGTCATGGGCCAGCCCATGTGAGCGTTATAACAACAATTGCATCATTTCAGCGTGGAATATGAGCTTCCAAGAGGACGCAACTATTCTCAGCTCGAACTCAAATGAGCCCGTATGAATAGTAAAATCGTAAAAAAAATGAAAATAGTTCAAAAGGTTCTAAATTTTGTTTGCGCAAAACATTGACAAATGTTCTGAATGCTTGTAAAATTTCATCATGAAATCACATTTGTGGAAGTAGTGGCAAAAATAAACAAAATCGATGCTA
Organism: Triticum aestivum; assembly: GCF_018294505.1. NCBI lineage: Eukaryota > Viridiplantae > Streptophyta > Magnoliopsida > Poales > Poaceae > Triticum > Triticum aestivum. The sequence goes on from NC_057810.1 coordinate 585,493,557, forward strand.
AAAAGATGCCATTTTCAAAAGCATTTTGAAGTGTTGATTTTGTGTTTTTTTTCTACGACTTCCACGAATGTCATTTCAAAGTGAAAAATTGCAGGCTCTTAAAACATTTGTTAAAGTTTACCAAAAATCAGAATTTTAGAATGTTTTATTTTCTCAAATTTACTGTTCATGCTGAGCTCCTGAGTAGTTGGGGACTTTCCCTTCCAAGGGGCTCACACAATCAACACTAGCTGCCACTGAGGTCGAAACGTGTAACGGCACTACAACCACATGTGGAATAATTTCACTCTCTTCTCGGAACAAATATCATCTTTAACAACATCCCACATGATATAGATCAGAACATAATTATAGTTCAAGCCAATGCTGATAAAACCATAATGAAACAAACGACCATAATAACATGCTAGAGTGAAAACAAAGGTATTCCCACGATTGAAAAATTGAGGGGCAAAGCACGCGTTAGGCTCTAATAAGTTGTACACTAAAGATGTCTGCAAAAAAGTAGTAGTATTAACACTAAACACTCTTATATACTCCATATTTTTTAGGGAGGGAGTAATTCCGGACTTCCAGACAAGGCAGCCGCCGTGTCCGGCGCGCCGCCGTGCACGAACCTCCGCACCACTCGGATCAGCTCGTCCGCCGCAGCGCCCCATGGCTCGTAGACGAAGAACGCGTGCTCCTGCCCATCGAACTCCACCAGCTCCACGGGTTTCCCCATGGCCTTCAGCCTCGCGACGTAGTCCGCGGTCCGGTCACGCAGCAGGTCATGCTCGGCGTTTAGGACGAGCACCGGTGGGAACGCGACGTCATCGAGCGACGCGCTCTCGGGGCCAAACGGGTTCGCCGCCGGGTGGTCTCTCGTCGCCCCCACCGGCAGCGCTAGCCGCCACATCTGGTCGAACAGCGCAAGGCTCATGAGCACGTCGGCAGGCGAACACGCCTCCGACGCCATCCTCTCCTCCCCGCCGAAGTATGGACTGAGCAGGACACACCCGGCGATACGCACCGGGTTTATATCGAGGCTGCCGGAGCCGTACCGGACGGTGATGTGGTGAGAGATGTTGCCACCGGACGAGTCGCCCCAGACGAACACTCGGTCGAAGTCAGCTGACTCGGCGAGCCACGCGTCGGCAACGGAGCCGGACACAGTGTGGCGGTGTAACCACGAGAGGACGGTCTCCCCGTCATGGTGGGCCGCGGGGAGGCGCTGCACTACTAGGAAAACAGCTACAGATGAAATGGACACTAATGGTGCATCACATGTGTGGTGCACCACTGCTATATATAGTAGTGGTGCACCATATATAGATACGACATTAAAATCCAAATACTAATGACGCACCACATACATGGTGCGCCACTACTAACAATTTTTTTCAAAACTAGTAACGGCGCACCAGGGGATAGTGCGCCATTGCTAGTTTAACTAGTAATGGCGCACCACACCTTCGGTGCGCCACTACTAACTATTTTTTTATTTTTTTCAAAGTTAGTAATGGCGCACCGTGTGTGTGGTGCGCCATTACTAACTTTGACCAAAAATTCCACCGAATGCACCCTCCCCCCCTTGGACCGCCTTTTTAGTTTAAAAAAAATAAAAGAAAATGATGGAAATGTCAAAAAATAAAAGGAAATAAGTTTTTCATGTGATATGTGGTCTAGTTGTTGGGAAAATTTACAAATATGAATTTCGACTTTATTTGCAAAATCTCTCTGGAATTTGTAAAATGGGCATAACTTTTGCATACGAACTCGGATTAAAAAGTTTTTTATATGAAAAATCATCTACTCAAAAAGTTACATCCGAATTTAATTGGGGAACCCCATTAAACATTTTTCAAAATCCTCAAAAACCTAACAGAAAAAAAAGTTATGGGGCTTTCAAGGTCTAGAGGCAAAAAAATTCAAAAAAATTCAAACTTACTAATGGCGCACCGTTTGCTAGGTGCGCCACTAGTAACAGAAAAAAATAGTTTCGGTTTTTTGGGGGAATTTTTTTCAAAATATGATACGTAATATGAACGGAAGTTTGAAATATTTTTTCAAAATTTCACCACACGCATGAACATGAACAAAGTCCTAGACATCAACAAGGTTTAATAGGATTGATATGCTCGATATATCAACAAGTGTGTGTTAAGTGAGCTGGTGCTTGGGTTGGATAGAACTCTAAAGTTAAGCGTGCTTGGGCTGGAGTAGCGTGAGGATGGGTGACCTTTTGGGAAGTTTGACCACGGAGTGTGACTTGACTTGAGATTAAGCATATTGACTCGAGATAAAGCCATAGTGCCCTGAGATTAAGAAAAAACAAAAAGAAATTGATTTTTTTTTTTTGAAAAAAAGTTCTGAAAAAAATTGAAAAAAATTTGTTAGTAATGGCGCATCATCTACAAGTGCGTCATTAGTAAGCCAGAGCATATGAGTAAATATGGCCCCTGGAAGGCATACTAATGGCGCACCGTGTGCGCCATTAGTATAGCAGATACTAATGGCGCACTTGTTAGTAGGCAAAACAGGTGCGCCACTAGCAGGCCTTTTCCTAGTAGTGTTGCTCGGGGGTGAGGCGGTAGTCCGCGGAGAGCACGATGGCCGGGAGGTCGTGGGCGATCCAAAGGGCCACGGCATGGAAGCTGGGGTGCTCGAAACTGGCGATGCAGAAGCCGCCGCCGTGGAAGTAGACAAGCACCGGAAGCTTCTTCTCGCCTCCGCCGGTAAGGATGGGTGACCTTTTGGGAAGTTTGACCACGGAGTGTGACTTGACTTGAGATTAAGCATATTGACTCGAGATAAAGCCATAGTGACCTGAGATTAAGAAAAAACAAAAAAAATTGATTTTTTTTTGAAAAAAAGTTCTGAAAAAAATTGAAAAAATTTTGTTAGTAATGGCGCATCATCTACAAGTGCGTCATTAGTAAGCCAGAGCATATGAGTAAATATGGCCCCTGGAAGGCATACTAATGGCGCACTTGTTAGTAGGCAAAACAGGTGCGCCACTAGCAGGCCTTTTCCTAGTAGTGTTGCTCGGGGGTGAGGCGGTAGTCCGCGGAGAGCACGATGGCCGGGAGGTCGTGGGCGATCCAAAGGGCCACGGCATGGAAGCTGGGGTGCTCGAAACTGGCGATGCAGAAGCCGCCGCCGTGGAAGTAGACAAGCACCGGAAGCTTCTTCTCGCCTCCGCCGGTAAGGCCGATGGATGTCGTCGGCCTGTACATGCGGAGACGGAGGCGGTGGGCCTCGTCGTAGACAAGGTCCTTTCACTGGACGGACAGGTCGCGGCGGACATCATGCACTGGCGGATCAGAAAGGAAGCTTCGCGTGGGACGCATCACCGTGCCATCGCTGAGGAGCTGCACGACGCCGAGGCAGTCCTCAACCACGTGAGGCGGCAGCGCCGAGGCTGAGGCGGACGATGAAGATAACGACGACATGGTTTAATTGAAGCTAGCGCGCTGGCGGCCAAGTGAGCAAGAGCTTTGTATGGTACTATGGTCTATGGTGTAAAACTACAAATGTTTGCACGTAACTAGTGCACCGTGAAGATAAGAAGTGTTGACTATCCATGGAAAGACAACAGTGCAGGCCTCATATGTGGGGCCTGCATATACATCGACAGTTTAAGGGCTCATTCGGTGGATTTTCAAAACAAAGAAATAAGAAAATTAAAGGATTGAGATGGCCTCTCCACTTCAACTCTTAGGATTTTTCATGGGATCGCACCTAATACTAAGAGTCCTTTGGGCATGTACATGGGTCGATAATAGGGGTGGAAATGGATCGGCCGATCGGATATTGCTCTTACCACTTCCATTTTCATATTTCCGAAACGAGTACGATGCGAATATGAATGTTATCGGATAAGAATGTGGATCAGGTGTTACTAAAATACGGATACATATCGGATGTTTACTCCATTCGGAATGGATACAAATAATAGGGACATATTGCTTAAGAAAATTAGTCGATAGCTATGTGACATGAAATAATCTACTTGCGACATACAATAAGTCAATGACAAATAGTTTATAAATAAATACTACTATGTTGCATAATAATTTCTAAGTTTAATCATACAAAGAGTAAAATTTGACCACTTATTTGGCTTTTGTATGTTGGATAATTAGCATATTGGTGGTAGAATTTTGAAAATTACATCCCATAATCTTATTCGGATACGGATATACCCACTTTCATATCCATATTAGTGTCAAAATCTCATATCATATTTTTCTAAAAATAAATCCAGATACGGATACCATTTCCATTTTAGTTCGGATGTGGATGTTTCGGATACGAATATGCATTTTCTCGAGTACGAATATTGAACATTTCGGATTATCCACTGTCAGTTCCACCCCTACTCGATAAGACAACCTTATCTTTATTCTACCATGCAAATTTAGAGATTGCAAAAAAAAGTGATGTACAATGGTTTTTCTTTCACAAGAACAAAGGGTTGTCTCAATCTTATCTCTAGATTTGGATCCTCCTGGTGCATCGGGGGCTATGGGGATGCTATCGGGCCATCTGCAAGGGTGTGTGTCGGTGGGCCAACTGTCTTTTTCGGTTATTAGAAGGTATTGCATGGTATTTTGTTTTTTCTTTCTTTTCTGTATTTTTCAGCGGTTTTAAAAGTTACTATTTTGGTTTTATCCCTGGTTGTTTTCCATTTTCCATATTTTATTTTTCGCATACTAATTCATGAATACTTATCAAAAGTCGTGGACATTTAATAAGCTTATCAATATTTCTCCAATTTCATGAACATTTTTTACATTCACAAGCATTTTTTTAAGTCCTTGAACATTACAAATTTACAAACCCTTTTCACATTGTGAATATTTTTTTAAATACATGAATATTTTTAAAATTCACAAATATATTTTAAAAACTCATTCTTTTTATTTTGTAGTGTTTTTAAAATCCAAGGTATTTTTTAAATGTGAACTTGCTTTAATTTAGTGAGCTTCTTCAAATAAAAACTATAGTAGATTTTTCTTAAGCTAGGAGTGGAGCACGCAAAAAAAGCGAGCGAATAGAGCAGGGAGCTGAGCTGAGCGAACGAGACATCCATGGGGCGGCCCATGTGAGCATTATAACAACAATCCATGATTTCAACATGAAATAAGAGCTTCCAAGAGGCTCCCACAACCACCACCACCTAATCACTTTATTTTCCTCATCATTTTCTAAAGTAGCCCAACATGATAAACCCAAGCCAACGCACGAAGAGTTTAATTTGCTTGTACAGTGGCTTGTGCAGAACAAAATAACCGGCCGTAATAACTTGTTAGAGAAAATAGTTAATTCAACAAGTGAAGAACGCGAACCACACGATAGCCTCTAGTTAACCATATGGGATGTGTAGCATGTCATATTTCATAATTTAATCTTACCATCAAAGATATAGGACTCGACTTGCTCTTTTTTTTAAAAAAAAAATTCAACGCAGGAAGGGGGGGGGGGGGGGGGGGGACTCCCCCACCTGAATTACATTCATTTGCCTATAAGGCTTTGCAGCCTTTTTGCAAGATGGGTTCAATCCATATTAATGCTACTACACCAGCGTCAACAAGAACTGAATGATTCCACTCTAATTTCACTTCTTTGTGTACTACTTACAGTTCAATCTTCCAACCATAACCAAAATCGTACTCTCTCTTTTTCAAAATAGTTAAAGTTATATGATTTTCCTAAGTCAAACTTTTAAAGTTTTACCAACTACATATAGAAAAATCCATAGAGATTGTTGATATCAAATATATATAATATGAAAACATATTTCATAATTAATCTAATCAAGTAAATTAAGATGTTCATATGTTTTCATAGACTTGGTCAAACTTCATCAAGTTTGATTTAGGAGAATCTTATAACTTCAATTATTTTGAAACAAAGGGAGTAGTAAGCTAATAATGAATCAGCAGGACCACGAAATATCACTTCGGCAAGAATTTACAGAAGTAACCTTCATACTTTAATTCTAGCAGAGGGGCTACAACGCGGAGGAAGAGCGAACATGTGATGTGTTGTCATTTTAGAGTATCTCCAGCCGCGTCCCCAACAAGGTCCCCCAAGCGATTTTTCGGCCGCCAGCGCAAAAAAATCGGCCCAGTCGCGCCTCCAAGGGCCTATTTTTCGCCGGCTCGGGCCGAAATTGGGGTCGGCGGACCCAACCCGAACCCAGCGCGCTCGGGGGCGCCGTGCGAATCGTTTTTGGCGCGAAAGAGCCGCGAGCCCTCCTTGCCAGCAACTCGTCTCTCTTCTCGCCGCTTCTTCGTCCTCATCGCCTCGTTTCCCGCGGCGAATCAATGCCAAAGCTGCCGCGTGCTGCCGCGCCGGTCAGCCTTTATTGATGCCTCATGGGCGGCGCAGTGAAGACCGGACGACGCGCGTCCCCTCGCCCGCCATGCGTACACGCGGCGGCCACGCGTACACGTGGCACCTCGGCCTATATAAGTCGACCCCCGGCGCGCCGGTGACACGCACAGAGTCTCCACCGCCGACGCGCCATTTCTCCCCCTTCTTCCCTCTCATGTCGCCGTCTCCAGTTAGCATGGCCGAGCGCTTCCCAGGCGACGGCGCGGCGACGAACGGCTTCGGCCGCCACCACCTTCAGGAGGACGAAGCTCGGCTCCTCTTCGAGGCCGAGTACCCAGTCCCGCCGGACATGCGGGTGTCCGGGGCATGGAGAATCAGCGCCGACGGGGTCCCGGTGCCACCACTGCCCACCGGAGCGGCGCGACGTGCGGAGATCGCGCGTATCCGCGCCTCCCTGCCACGGGCAGCGAGGGAAGGACCACGGTACGTCCCCGACAACCCGCTCTGGGAGCCATACTTCCGCCGCCGCCACGCCGAACAGCTCGAGGCCACCAACGGCGTCGTGCCCTCCGGAAGGCTCAACTCCGAGGGGCGGCGCCGATGGTGGGGCGTGTCCGGCCGCACGCTGGAGGCCGTCCTCGAGTACATCGAGGGCGGCAACACGCCGAGGCTCGAGTACCCCGCTCCCCCGTCCTTCTCAGTCCGACGTGGGAGCTCGTGGACGCCGAGGTGCATGGAGCCCGGGGCATCCTCCTTCACGTCCGGCCGCTCGTTCGGCTCTCCCTGCCTTCGCCCCGTCAAGCCAGCTCCGGCATCCGCATCGGCGACTCCCACCCCCCCCCCCACCTCTGGCCGCCTCGTCCTCGTCGCGCCCAAGCCGGAGCCCGGCCTCTTCGCGGAGTACGAGGAGATAGCCCGGCGCGGCTTCTCTGAAGAGGAGGCCCTACAGTGGACGCGGGACGAGTACCTCCGCGACGAGATGGTCCGGCAGCGCCGGGCCCTGGAGGAGATAGCCGCCCGCGATCGTGGGCGCGAGGACGAGCACGGTGTCGTGATCCTCGACAGCGACGACGACGAGGACGCCCCCGAACCGTCCAACCCGCCGCGCCAACCGGGGGAGGGTTGCAGCATGGACGGCGGTCGCGGGGAGGCGACGACGACGACGACGACGACGACGGCGGCGACGGCAACTACACGCGGTTCTACAGCCTCCTCGGCATGTAGAACTGCAAGGGCGGCGGGCGGCGAGGAGCAGCCTAGTAGCTTTTTTTTTGTAAAATATTTTTAAATATGAACGAGCTCGGCGAAGTTTGGTTGAATTTGCGTCGTGTTTGTGCCGTAATTTAAATTTTCAAAAAAAGTGGGCGCCGCGACTGGGGGACATCACGCCCCCAGCGCGCGGTTTAGCGCCGGTGCGTCCCCGGGGGCGATTTTTAGCGCCTCCTGGAGGGCCAACCACTAGAGATGCTCTTAGCCACTGCACATTGTTTGCCCATTATTAATTATGCAAGATGCGCTTGAGACATACTCCCTCCGTCCGAAAATACTTGTCATCAAAATGGATAAAAAGAGATATATCTAAAACTAAAATACATCTAAATACGTTCTCTTTTATCCATTTTGATGACAAATATTTCTGGACGGAGGGAGTAAAACGGAGAAAGCAGTAGATGTTGCTATGGAAAGGAAGGTCCCTTCGGAAAAGAGCGCGTGAAGCGGCAAGCAGACCCAGATCGAGATATTTTTGACAAACCGGCCCACCTCAGTTGCAAGATGCATCAAAAGCGTCCCCACCTCCCCTACTATTTGTACATATCAACACCTGATTAACCATTTAAAGACTGCAAAAAAACTAAAAAAAATACACAAAAATGAATCATATCGGAAAATAAAGACTGCAAAAAAATAAAAAAATACACAAAAAATGAATCATATCAGAAAATAGAGAAGGTCGTATAGATTTTCTCATAGGACGACATTTTCAGAATGGTTGGCCGACTTCTAACCTACAAGTATAGTGTTTTTATGTATTTGTTTTACATGATTTTTTCCCCTCTATTCATCCATTGTCATGGTCCTGCAACAGTTATTTGGAGGCAGAGGGACATGGAGTTGTAGCGAGGCAACAACTCCCCACAACGATGACCCAGGGAGGAGGGTTCAGGTGGCACGATGTCAAGACTCGGCGACACGAGACGGCTTGGCACACAGGAGGTAATCCAATATGACAAGGGATGTGGCACATCAATGGCCTGCATGGGTGCGAGCTCTTCCTCTGTTGTGGCTTCAGTGTGATCCACCGTGTCGACTGCATGGAGGGAAGAGAGGCGGGGGGGGGGGGGGGGGGGGGTGTGACATGTCCTGATGGCAGCACGGGAAAGGGTGCGAAGGCACCTGCCATGAGCAATGGAGAAGCGGTGGGAGAGGGAACATGTGATGCGCTATTGTTTCGCCACTTCTATTTTCCCATTATTAAATAGGAGAAAATTGCTGAGGTCGCTCTGGAAAGGAACGTACAAAGATTTATTTCCGGATTTTCGGTGATACGCTTTCAGTGGGAGGCGCCTACGGTGACCTCGTAAAATCTTAAGATGATATGCCGGCTCAGTCTCTCGGAGGTGCTCATAGGGGTACGCTGTGCGTGTGTGCGTTCATAAGGGTGGGTGTATGCGCGTTTATATAAGTGCTTACGTCTGTACTGTGTTAAAAAAAATGGAGGTTACTTCGAGAAAGACTGGGTGAAGCACCGTGCGGACCTAGATTGAGATATTTTTTAACTAAACCGATCTACCTCAGCTGCAAGACCCACCCAAAGCGTCCCCCATCAGATCCCCCACTAATTGCAAATGTCAACACCGGATTAACCATTTGAGGCTACAAAATAACTAAAAAGCATAAAAAGGAATCATATAGGAAAATAGAGAAGGTGGTATAGTGTTTCTCATAGGACGAACATTTTCATAGTAGTTGGCTGATTTTCTAATTGACTAGTACAATGTTTTATTTATTTATTTTATTTTGCATGATTTTTATATATACAACATCTGTCCTGGCAGTACAAGGAACACAAGAAACAATAAAAATTTACAACCAGGTTTGTAGACACCCTAATGACGACTACAAGCACTGGAGTGAACTGAAGGTGCGCCGCGATCATTGCCCCTCCCTCATTAAAGCCGGACAAAAATTCTTGTAGTAGAAAGTCAAGAAGTCGTCATGCTAAGCCCCACAGGATCAGCGCATCAAAACAACAACAGCCGCCGATGAAGAGAAACATTGATAAAAATGATCCAACTTGTAGACTCATAAACAAAAAGGGATCCACGGAGATCCACCAAAGACCAACACTAATCTAATCCCACGAGATCCGTCGTATACACACCTTCACGTGCCCTTCGACGGTGCTAGGCACACCTTTAGGATGGGGGCTAAACAGGGATGACCTTATTCCATCTTCAGAGAGTCGTCGCTATCTTGCCTTCTTGAGCACGACATAATCCATATTCGTCCTAAAAACATACCTAAAATGGAAAAGGAACCCTCCAGTCAAAAATGATCGAGGTCCACCAAACCTTCCTTCAAATCCATGTATACATTGGTGTTGCCTAGGCTGATGGAAATGGTGGTTCATGTGCTTCCAGCAAAATCATCCTGTTCAATTCTCGGTACCATTGTACACAAACTCTGTCTCCAAACCAGATAACTCCTTGGTCATCTTCGCGGAATCGTTTTGTCTTATCCTTGCTCATGTTCTCATGAATCTCCTCTATCTCCTTGTCCTCCTTCTAGGCTTTCCTAATTTTGTCCAACAGCATGGGTTGTACCTCTAGACTTGCTAGGTATCCTTTAGATACTATCTCTAGGATCACCTCCCCGAAATGTTAGCAAAAGGTGTGGTGGTAGTTCCCTACTATCGGGGCATTCACATGAGTCTTGTGACTCATCGCATCTGCGACTACATTCCTCTTTCGTGGGTGGTATTGCAAGTTCAAAAATATAATCTTTGACAAATCTATCCATCTCCTTTGCCTCATATTTAGATCTTTCTAAGTGAAGATACACTTCAAGCTCTTGTGATTTGTAAAGACATCACATGTCTTTCCCAGTAGATAGTGCCACCGTGTCTTTAGAGCATGCATTACTGATGTCAATTCCTAATCACGAGTGGGTTCGTTGACTTCATGCTTCTTCAACTGTCTTGATGTATATGCGACTACTCTCCCGTCATGCATTAGAACATGAGCTGCATCACAATAGACCTGGAAAACATTGTCAATATCAGGTAGACATAGAACAGGTGCAGTCACTAGTCACCTCTTCAGTTCCAGGAAACTCTTCACATCCATTAGTCCAACAGAACTCTTTTCCTTTTTCGAAAGATATGTCCTTGGTTTGGCCATCTTTGAAAAATTGTTGATGAACTTCCGATAATATCCACATTCCGAGAAAGCAATGGATCTCGTTCACATTCTTGGGTGGTCACAATTGACAACTGCTTCAACCTTCTAATCCTTCTCCTGTGAATATCTTCGAAGGCTTCCCTTTTTTGCTATATAACTTGGCTCTATTGGCATGCATTTAAGTTGCCCGCATAGTTCTTGTTTTATCATCTTCATATATGGCAATATTTTCTCGGATCAACCTACCAACCTACATGCTTACTTAGTCACATCACAATGCAAATTATGTCGCCAAAACTTAGAGTCCTCACTCCAAACTAGCCTAACAATGTTTTGTTAAGTTGCCTGCTCATAAAATTCACCTACCGATGCTCCTAATTTTCCTGCAACATAGAGTCATAACTCCTAATTAGCCTACTCACTACAGGAATCAGCTACTTTGCCATCAGCCACGGCGGACGGCAAAGGCACGTATGGCGGACGGCAAAGGCCTTTGCCGTCCGCCGCTGACGGCAAAAGTGGACGGCAATGTACGGGACGGCAAAGAGCTACATTGCCGTCCGCTTCGGGCGGCTGACGGCAAAGGGTCCTTTGCCATCAGCTGCCGACGGCAATAATTGCTTTGTTACTCCGTTAGGTGGTTAACGGCAAGCCTTTGTCGTCGGCCGCTGACGGCAAACATCGGAAGGCCTTTGCCATCCGCCGCTGTAGGCAAAGTTTTTTTTCTCTTTGCCGTCAGCCATTGTTGGCAAACTAACCAAATAGGGCAGCCTCCCAGAAAGCACAGTTGCCTGCCACATGGCCTCTTTGCCGTCCGCTGCTGATGGCAAAGAGACCTTTGCCGTCGGTGGCTGACGGCAAAGAGCCTGCATATTGGCTCTTTTTCTGTTTTGTTTAAATCCAACAATTTTCACAGCAAATATATATGACATATATAGATATATTTCATGGAGCTATTTAACAGCACATAAGTTTCATCGTACATACATATATAGTTCCATCCACTCATACATAGCAAGTTCCATCAAGATAGCAAAGTTGCACATACATATTACAATGCAAAGTTTCATCAAGATAGCAAGTTCCATCGTAGCAAGCTAGAAGAATACTAGAAGAGAATGAAATTAAAAACAAGCACTCCATCATAGCAAGCTAGCTTCCGAGAAGTGAATGAAATCTGCAAAATGGCAAATAAGAAAGTTAGGAAAAGGTGACTAGAAGAAGAAGACTAGAAGAAGAAGCACGCCATCGTTTGTGAGGTAACTTAGGTGAAATGGATCGTTTATGAGCTAACTTAGGTAAAATGCATCATTTTAGAGCTAATGTAGGTAAAATGGATCGTTTATGAGCTAACTAAGCTAATTATGCCTTTTTTTACATAAGTAAGGTAAGTACATGTCATTATTGAGCAAACCTAGTTAACTAAGCATATTATAACTAACTTAGGTCATATTGGAGGAAACAAAGCTAAGTATAGATCGTTTTAGAGCTAACTTAGGTAAAAATGACTGGTTTTGGAGGTCAGTAAGCTTATTAAGTCATTTTGCAGGAAAAGAAGCTACGTCTAGATCATTAAGGTAAGCATATTGGATGAAATAAAGCTAAATCTAGGTCTTTATGCATTTGTTAAGCAAAAAACTAGAGAAACTTACCTTGATCATGGAGGTGTGGGAGCGGGCTGGCTCAGGCCAGTAGCTGGAGAAGGATCGTGTGATGGTTGTGTGGAGTAACGCTGCGCCAAAGATCATTTCCAATGTTTCGTTAGCATGATGACACTCAAATGTTAAGACTAGCAAGTAACGTCCATTCAAATTAAACTCACCGTGGTCTCAGGAGAAATCTCTGGATCAATGGCTATGGAGCCACGGGACCTCCCGCCACTAGATATCATCACCTGCTCTGGATTGTAGGGGATCTGGCTCGGGTTAAACTCCTCCCCTTTCCTCGCCTTCCCCTTGACTTGCTTGTAAGAGGCAGTGTGGGCCATGGCATACAGGTCGTACCCCTCTGGCACCTTATTCGTCTTATTGTAGCATGGCTGAAAGAGAGAAACAAAGTAAATTAGTAATTAAAGGGCTCAAGCTAGCATGATGAATGAATTGCATTAATAATGAAGCAAACCACATTACCCAATTCCGCCCGAACTGATATAAGCTGGAGCTACCTTGATGGTGTGGCACACCTTCAATTTGGGCACGTTTGTCCTTGGCCTCAGTCGGCTCCCCTTCCATCTTTCAACACCTGCCATGACAAAGAGTAAACGAAATTAGTACAACATAAAAAAATACCGACATGAATAATAATATGTATATCACTTAAGTGTATCATCATCAAGTACAACATAAAAAAATTGAATACCTGACACTACTAATAATCTCGATCAGTATCATCAATAAATGCATAATCATCATCATCACTATAATCAATGACGGGCTCATAGGGTTCAGTGGCATCAACATGTGGAAGGCCACCTTTACGTAATCGGTCAAGCATTGAGAGGTCGTCCGCAGCAGTAACCTCTTCTTGTTCCGGCTCTTCTTGTTCCTCCTCTGGGGTGATGTGGGATTCACTGTCGCTGTCTACTTCAATGTTTTGGGGTGAAGTATACCGGTTCTTGAAACGCTTTTTGGAAAGACGTGTCTCTTGGAAGAATTCTCCTTCATATGTGTCTGGGTTAATGTGAGGTTCATAATCCTCTTCCTTTGGGGGAGATAGTCTAGCACGTGGCGGCACTTCATAAACGACATCCCAACCTTTCAGATTTGGATTAGTTTGGCAGGCCCAGGGTAGATAGAATACTTGGGTCGCCTGTTGAGCCATAATATAGACATCAGGAACATCTAAATGGGTGCTTTGGTTGATTTCAACTAGCCCTATATGTTCATGAGTCCTTCTAGTCTCCTTCGGCTGAAACCAATAACATTTGAAGACTACGACATTCGGTGGGTTTTCACCATAGAATAGAAGTTCATAAATTGCTTCAACTCTCCCATAATACTCGGTACCTCCTTCGCCGATAGCAGATACACAACAATTTGTAGACTTTCGGTCGGCCATAGATAGCTCTTTGCCATAGGTACGAAAACGATACCCGTTGATGTCGTATTTGTCAAATGAACGGACCTTATAGTCAAAACCATTAGCGACTTGTCTCAATTCGGCGTCCATAGACTCTGAATTAGCCTACAAGTTTAATATGAAAGGATTGTTGCATTACGCACAAATTAGCGAATGAAATGAAATTGTCTAATAGAATTTACCGTTTGTTTGAACCAAGAGATGAAACCGGGATAGCCGCCTCCTTGCTTTGCGAGAAGCTCATACTCTTCGACGGAATCCTTTTGGATCACCGCTCCATACGAGAATAGGGCGACGTATCGACTGTATGAAATATCCAGGAATAAGAGCAGTTCAAAGGAAATAGAAGTTGCGAAACAATGTACCGAGAACTTACTCGATGTACGGCCACACTTCTATCAGGTTGTTGAAGATATACAACGAAATGGTCCGCCATTCTTCGTTATCCAAAGATACTGGATTTGAAACACTGGCTGGTGCGAGATTGCCTTTGAATAGGCTGAGGTTGGATCCACCCTTTTTAGGCTCGTCAGCATTGTACCGAGGCTTCGGATTATGCAAATGACGATTTTTGGTTTCGTAGTGTGCTGTCACGAAGTTTGCCGCCTCCTCAGTGATGAATGCCTCAGCCATAGACGCTTCAATTCTACGTTTATTTTTACATTTTTCTCGAAGCGTCTTCTGCATCCTCTCAGTTGGGTAGCACCAACGATTTTGCACGGGCCCCCCCAATCTTGCCTCGGTCGGGAGATGCAAAATCAAATGCTGCATTGGATTAAAGAAGCCCGGTGGAAAGATCTTCTCTAACTTGCAGATCAACTCTGGCGCCAACTCTTCCATTTCTTCTAGCACGCCAGGCGATAGTTCTTTCGCACAAAGAACACGGAAGAAATAGCTGAGTTCTGCCAGTATTAGCCATTCATCCTCAGGGATGAAGCCACGCAACATCACCGGCATTACCCGCTCAATCCATATGTGCCAATCATGACTCTTGAGACCAAATATCTTCAATTTATCAAGACTCGCTCCCCTCTTTAGATTCGCTGCATACCCATCGGGGAACATCAACTGCATTTTCACCCACAAGATAATTTCCCTCATAGCTGGCCTTCCAAGATTGAACCATGCCTTTGGCTTCGTCCAGTTCTGCTTTCCTTTCGGTTCTTTCATGTTTTGTAACGGCCTATCACATAGCGCCTCCAGATCGACTCTAGCCTTAGTATTATCCTTTGACTTCCCATCTATGCCGAACAATGTACCAAAAAGTGCCTCGGCGATATTCTTCTCAGTGTGCATCACGTCGATGTTGTGTGGGCAAAGGAGGTCTTTGAAGTAAGGCAGATCCCATAAGCATGTTTTGTGAGTCCAGGCGTGCTCAGAATTATACCCCTTGAAGTACCCTGGACGCTCTGGATCTGGCTCGAGAGCGTTTAACTGATCCAGGGTCTGTTGGCCTGTCAACGCAGGTGGTGCAGAGTTTTTTACAACTCTACCTCTGATGAAGTTCTTCTTGTCTTTCCTGAACTTATGGCGAGGATCCAGGAACTGTCTATGCATGTCGAAGCAAGAAAACTTGCGACCGGCCTGAAGCCAACGAAACTCAAGAGCTCCCTTGCATGTGGGGCACGGGAACCTTCCATGCACACACCAGCCAACGAATAGCGCATACGCCGGCAAGTCATGCGTCGAGTACATGTACCAGACACGCATTATGAAGTTTCGTTTGCTATAGGCGTCGTATGTCTTGAACCCATTATCCCAGGCTTCTTGCAATTCGTCCTTAAGCGGCTGCATGTACACATTCATATTTTTCCCCGGATAGTTGGGCCCTGGAATTATCAACGTCAGGAAAATGTTCTTTCTTTGCATAATCTGTCCGGGGGGGGGGAGATTGAGTGGAAAGACAAATACGGGCCAACAACTGTATTGGGCTGCCGTCATACCAAACACACTGAACCCATCGGTGCTGATGCCGACTCGAGGATGCCTCGGATCTGCCGCTTTGTCAGCATGTAATTCATCAAACTTTTTCCACGCAACACCATCCGATGTGTGTACCATCATCAGATTACCATCTGCATCTAGTTCGGTTCTTTTGCCTGTTTTGTGCCATGTCATCTGTCTGGCCGTCTCTTCGACCATGAAAAGACGTTGAAGTCTTGGTACGATTGGCATATACCGAAGAACACTAACAGGGATTTTGGTTTGTGTCTTCTCACCCATACCGTTGTCTACCACAATATACCTGGAACACTTGCAAATGGGACAATAGTTCAAGTCCGCATAGTCAAGCCTAAATAAGGCACATCCTTTCTCACAGGCATGTATCTTCTCATAGGGCATCTTCAGTGCACGGAGGATTTTGTCCGACTGGTACAGGTTTGCAGGCATTACATGGCCTTTGGGTAGAAAGCGTCCAAATACTGTCATAATTGCGTCATAGCATTCTCTGCCCAAGTTGAACTGAGCCTTCAAAGCCATTACTTGTGAGATGGCATCCAACTGACAAAGCTCAGTGTGCTCGTGGAGCGGACGTTTTGAAGACTCCAACATTTCATTGAAGGCCTTTGCAGATTCCTCCATCTCCTCGTCCGAATCCCGAGCATCATCATAGTCTTGCACCATGTTTTCCATCCCGGTACCATGCTCGTCGGTGCGACGATGATCCACCTCAGCTCGGTCACGTTGGGCAGACTCACCATGAAATGTCCACACCGTATAATCGGGCGTAAAACCATTCTTCTGCAGGTGTTTACCCATTTCAGCCTCTGTCCTCTTTTCCCAATTGCCGCATCGGAAACAGGGGCACCAAGTTTTCCTCTGGCCATTTGCAAATGCGGCTTGCACAAACCCCTTGGTTTTTGTGAACCATTCAGCGCTCCATTTGTTCTGACCAGTGTGACCGGTATACATCCACGCACGATCACTCATCTTGACTTTCAGAGCTACTGGACACACAACAATTATATATATAATTCACCATGTATATATTCATCAGTTGATCTACTTTGTCAATTTTATTACGTCCATGCAACCTACACTCTAATAGGTAATGATAGGTCCTAATCCCACCCGAGTATGTGTAGATTGGGTTCATTTTCCCAAGCTATGCTCCGGATCCGACGCAAAATTTCGGCAGCACCTCCCCGCTGTTCTCCTGATACACGTCTCTGCAATAAACAGAGAGGATGTGTACCCGGAGAACAACAGGGGAGGCACTGACGAAATTTATGCGTCGGATCCGGAGCAAAGCATATGGGAAAACGAACCCAATCTACACATACTCGGGCTGTCCATGGATAGCGTTGGACAATTCGAAAGAATCAAGGTTATAAATATGCAAATGCATGCATATTTATAACTATGACGCTTTCGAACGGGAGACACATATTGGTTACGCATACTGATGATTCAAGACACATATATAGCTAGCTACCAAATTTCATGTCATTTGTGCAAATAATTAATGGGGGAGAAGGACATGTCATTTGTGCTCACCCACGAACGAAGGGGCAGAGCTCGTCAAACGCACGGCGAGGTCGTCGAACACCAAACCTCGCAGCGATGAAACAACTGCACATTTAAATCTACCCGATCAACACAATTATATATGATGTTTTTCATAACAAAATCGAAAAATATATGACCTAACTAATAATTCACAAATATATAACCCCGTCGGCCTCTGGAAGGCCAAAGAGCACTTTTTCGGGAGGTTTAGGGGGTCGGGGTGTCATGTCGGTGTCGGGGTGCTGTTTCGGGGTTAGGGTGTCGTGTCGGGGTCGGGGTGTCGGGGTGTGGTGTCGTGGTCTGTGTGTCGGAGTGTGGTGTCGGGGTCGGGGTGTCGGGGTCAGGGTGTCGGGGTCAGGTGTCGGGGTGTGGTGTCGGGGTCGGGGTGTCGGGGTCAGTGGTCGGGGTGTTTCCTTCTATCATTCTTCTTCTTTCCTTCTCTTCTTCTTCTTTTTTCTTCTTCTTTCCTTTCTTCTTCTTCTTCTACCCTTCTTCTTCTTTCCTTTCTTCTTCTTCTTCTTCTTCTTTCCTTTCTTCTTCTTTCCTTTCTTCTTCTTCTTCTTTTTTCATCTTTTTTCTACTTCTTTTACTTCTTTTCTTTTCTTCTATTCTTCTTCTTCTACTTCTTCTACTTCTTTTCTTCTTCTTCTTTTTCATCTTTTTTCTACTTCTTTTCTTTTCTTCTTTTTCATCTTCTTTCCACTTCTTCTTCTTTTCTTCTACATATTCTTTTTTCTAACACTAACACTAAATTTTCTTCTTTTCTAACACTAAATCTAACACTAACACTAACACTAACACTAACACTAACAATTAAACAAGAATTAAACAGAAAAAGAATAAAAATAGAAAAAAAACTCACCGGAGCAGGGGGCGACGCTGGCGCCGGGGTGGTGGGTGGGTGGGGGCGGCGGGGCTCCGGGGCAGTGGGATGGTCGGGCGGCGGGGCGGGGGTGGCGCCGGGCGGGAGGGGCGGGGCGGGGGCGGGAGGAGCGGGGGCGGGGGCGGGAGGGGCGGGGGCAGCACCGGGCGGCGGGACGGTGGGGTCGGTGGCGGGTGGGGGAGGGGGTGGGAGCGGCGGCGGCGCCGGGCGGCGGGAGGCGGTGGCGGGGGCGGCGAGGGCGGGGGCGGCGCCGAGCAGCGGGGGCGGGGACGGGGGCGGAGGAGGTCGAGGGAGAGAGATGAGTAACGGGCGGGGGAGGGGGCTCGGCCGTTAGTTAGGTTAGTTAGGGTAGCCTTTGCCGTCCGCCCTCCTTTGTCGTCCGCTTTTGCTCATATTTGCCGTCTGCGGCGGACGGCAAAGCGGGGGGACGTTAAGTATTTTTTAACCAGCTCCTCAGTGGGCCCCCCCCCTCCCTCTTTGCCGTCTGCTAGCGGACGACAAAGAACAGGCTGATGGGAAAGGCTTTCTTTGCCATCAGCCAGTTCTTTGCCGTCTGCTTTCGGGTAGCCGATGGCAAAGAGCTTCTTTGCCGTCTGCTAGCTGACGGCAAAGAGCTGGCAGATGGCAAAGTAGTTGATTCCAGTAGTGACTGATTGCTCCTAAATTCGCCCACCGAACGCTTCTAATTCGTCTATCGAACGCTCCTAATTTGCCTGCAACATAGAGTCCTCACTCCTAATTCGCCTATTGAATGCTCTAAAATGTGCATACTATCCTAATTCGCCCATCGGACGCTCCTAACTTGCCTGCAACATAGAGTCCTCACTCCTAATTTGCAAACCGATTGTTCATAATTTGCATGGAACACAACTCACCCCTAATTCGCCTATCGAACATTCCCAATTGCTTGCTGTTGGGGAACATAGTAATTTCAAAAAAAATCCTGCGCACACGCAAGATCCTGGTGATGCATAGCAACGAGTGTTGGAAATATGCCCTAGAGGCAATAATAAATGGATTATTATTATATTTCCTTGTTCATGATAATTGTCTTTTATTCATGCTATACTTGTATTATCCAGAAATCGTAATACACGTGTGAATACATAGACCACAATACGTCCCTAGTAAGCCTCTAGTTGACTAGCTTGTTGGTCAACAGATAGTCATGGTTTCTTGACTATGGACATTAGATGGTATTGACAACGGGATCACGTCATTAGGAGAATGACGTGATGGACAAGACCCAATCCTAAGCATAGCGCAAGATCATGTAGTTCGTTTTGCAAGAGCTTTTCCAATGTCAAGTATCTCTTCCTTAGACCATGAGATCGTGTAACTCTCGGATACCGTAGAAGTGCTTTGGGTGTACCAAACGTCACAACGTAACTGGGTGACTATAAAGGTGCACTGCAGGTATCTCCGAAAGTGTCTGTTGGGTTGACACGGATCGAGACTGGGATTTGTCACTCCGGATTACGGAGAGGTATCACTGGGCCCACTCGGTAGTGCATCATCATAATGAGCTCAAAGTGACCAAGTGTCTGGTCACGGGATCATGCATTACGATACGAGTAAAGTGACTTGCCGGTAACGAGACTGAACAAGGTATTGGGATACCGACGATCGAGTCTCGGGCAAGTAACATACCGTCTGACAAAGGGAATTGCATACGGGGTTGATTGAATCCTCGACATTGTGGTTCATCCGATGACATCATCGAGGAGCATGTGGGAGCCAACATGGGTATCCAGATCCCGCTGTTGGTTATTTACCGGAGAGCCGTCTCGGTCATGTCTGCGTGTCTCCCGAACCCGTAGGGTCTACACACTTAAGGTTCGGTGACGCTAGGGTTATTAGGAAGACTTGTATGTGATTACCGAATGTTGTTCGGAGTCCCGGATGAGATCCTGTACATCACGAGGAGTTCTGGAATGGTCCGGAGGTAAAGATTTATATATGGGAAGTTGTCATGCGGACGCCGGAAAGTTTCGGGGGCATATCGGTATTGTACCGGGGCCACCGGAGGGGTTCCGGGGGTCCACCGGGAGGGGCCACCCCTCTTGGTGGGCCACATGGGCCGCGTGGGGCAGGGAACCAGCCCCTGGAGGGCTGGGCGCGCCCCCCCTTGGGCCCATGCGCCTAGGGTTGGGGGGGGACCTTAAGGGGGGCGCACCCCCTTTGCTTGGGGGGCAAGCCCCCTCCCTGGCCGCCGCCCCCCCCCCCCCTCTAGATCTCATCTAGAGGGGGCCGGCCCCCTTCCCCCTTCCCCTATAAATAGAGGGGCGAGGGGAGGGCTGAAAACTTGATCCAAGGCGCAGCCCCTCCCCTCCCCAACACCTCTCCTCCTCCGTTGAGCGCTTGGCGAAGCCCTGTCAGAGTACTGCCTCCCCACCATCATCACGCCGTCGTGTTGTTGCTGGAGCCTTCTTCCTCAACCTCTCCTTCCCCCTTGCTGGATCAAGAAGGAGGAGACGTCATCCGTACCGTACGTGTGTTGAATGCAGAGGTGCTGTCCGTTCAGCACTTGGTCATCGGTGATCTGAATCACGGCGAGTACGACTCCATCATCACCGTTCCCTCGAACGCTTCCGCACGCAATCTCTCTCCCATGACTCGTTGCTTAGATGAACTCATAGATGGATCTTGGTGAAACCGTAGGAAAATTTTTAATTTTCTGCAACGTTCCCCAACAGTGGCATCATGAGCTAGGTCTATGCGTAGTTCTCTATTGCACGAGTAGAACACAATTTTGTTGTGGGCGTAGATTGTCACGCCCAATATGCGACCCTATCCAAAAGGAACTCGAAGTTCCCACCAAGGATAGACCCGCATATTGAAAAGCTTTTGCAAGGTGGATATCATTACATCAACATTACATAATAGATGGGGATACATACATAAGGCATACAATGCCACATGAATACAACATCACAATACATAAGAGCAACATCCGACTACGGATGAATCACAAACAGAAACTCAAACAACATCCACCCTGCTAGCCCAGGCTGCCGACCTGGAACCTATCCCCTGATCGAAGAAGAAGCAGAAGAAGAACTCAACGCAAGCAAGCATCGCTCTCGCGTCATGATCATCGCATGAACCTGTACCTGCAACTGTTGTTGTAGTAATCTGTGAGCCACGAGGACTCAGCAATCCCATTACCATGGGTATCAAGACTAGCAAAGCTTAAAGGGAAAGGAAGGGGTAAAGTGGTGAGGCTGCAGCAGCGACTAAGCATATATGGTGGCTAACATACGCAAATAAGAGCGAGAAGAGAGCAAGCGGAACGGTCGTGAAGCTAGCAATGATCAAGAAGTGATCCTGACTCCTACTTATGTCAAACATAACCCAAAGACCGTGTTCACTTCTCGGACTCCGCCGAGAAGAGACCATCACGGCTACACACGCGGTTGATGCGTTTTAATTCGGATCTAGTGTCAAGTAATCTACAACTGGACATTAACAAATTCCCATCTGCCTATAACCGCAGGCACGGCTTTTGAAAGATTATACCCTGCAGGGGTGTCCCAACTTAGCCCATGACAAGCTCTCGCGATCAACGAAGGAATAGACCTTCTCCCAGGAAGACCCGATCAGACTCGGAATCCCGGTTTACAAGACATTTCGACAATGGTAAAACAAGACCAGCAAAGCCTCCCGCTGTGCCGACAAATCCTGATAGGAGCTGCACATATCTCGTTCTCAGGGCACACCGGATTGTCCAGACTTCCGGTAGGCCAGCCCAGAGTTGCCCCTGGTGGCCACCGGCGGCCGACAGTTCGGACCAACACTCACAACGAGCACTGGCCCGGGGGGATAAAATAAAGATGACCCTCGAGAGCGCGACTCTCAAGGGAAAAAGGGCTAGGTGAGGCAAATGGTAAAACCAAGGTTGGGCCTTGCTGGAGGAGTTTTATTCAAAGCGAACTGTCAAGGGGGTCCCATAAATCACCCGACCACGTAAGGAACGCAAAATCCGGGAACATAACACCGGTATGACGGAAACTAGGGCGGCAAGAGTGGAACAAAACACCAGGCAAAAGGCCGAGTCTTCCACCCTTCACCAAGTATATAGATGCATTAATAATATAAGAGATATTGTGATATCCCAACCAAAATCCTGTCCACCATGGAGAAATCTTCAATTTCACCTGCAGCTAGCAACGCTATAAGAGGGGCTGAGCAAAAGCGGTAACATAGCCAAATAGTGGTTTGCATAGGAAAGGTGTCAAAGGTTAGAGGTTCATGGCAATTTGGGATGGCTTGATAAAAGCGCAGCATAGCGATAGAACGAAACAACTAGCATAGCAATGATAGTAGTGAGATCCAGGGTAGCGGTCATCTTGCCTGAAATCCCGCAAGGAAGAAGAACGAGTCCATGAAGTAGACGAACCAACGTAGTCGAACGAATCCTCACGAACGCAACGTTACCGGAACTAAGAAGCAACACCGGAAAGAAGCAAGCAGCATGGTAAATGCACAAGCATAAACATGGCATGATGCACAATCAAGTATGATGCATGTCCGGTTTAATGAGGCATGGCATAGCAAAGTGCAACAAACAACACTACAAATTAAGTGGAGCTCAATATGCAACAAGTTGCATATTGACGGAACACCACATCGATTAATTAGTTCTCTCTCGGTTTTGTACCCAACAATATTAAATGTTGTTAAACATGGCAAGAGGTGAAACATAATGAAACTACCTATCTAGGCAAGTTTAAATGAGGCCGGAAACAACAAACAATAATTCCGGAAAATCCCCATGTGCATATCTTGAGTTTGGTACTGTTCTGCCCTAAACAATATTTTAGAGTTGTTGAACATCCAAAGTAATGTCACCATGATAAACTATGCATTTTTCCACCCCATTTACATATAAAGTTTATTAAAATCCGAGCTACGGTTATTTAGTTATGAAATAAAGCATTTTAGCATGGCATTTAAGCAAATTAACACAAACAACATTTTAAACATTTTAAACATGGATGAAAATGGCATATTATTAATCTACAAAATTTCCTGAGAATTTTACATATATAAAACATTTTGATATGATGCACGGTTGATGAGTTATTAAATGCATGAACTCTAGGGACTTTTCTGCAGATCTGTAAATCCTCGGATAAAGTTAAAATCGCAGCAGCAGGGAAAAAAACAAAACAGGCTGAAAATAGCTGGCCCGACAGGAGGAAAAAAAATAGAGGAGGGGCGCTGGGGTGTGGCCTCACCCAGTGGGCTTCGGCCCGGCTTGGAAGCAGAGGGAGGCCGGCTGGCAGGCCGCGGGGCGAGCGAGCCGAGCCTTGGCTCGGCTTCGGCTGGGCCTGGGGCTGGCTGCGGCCGGGCCTGGGGAGGCGAGGGCGTCGTCCTCGCCCGACGAGGACGAGCGGAGGCGGCGGTGGCGGCGAGCGCCAGGAGGAGGCCGGGGCGCGAGGAGAGGACAGGGACGGGCGGATCCGGTCGGATCCGGCCCCGGGGACCCCATTCCCGGTGGCGGCGGCGTCTGCAGAGAACGGCGGCGCGAGATCCGGCAGCGAGCGGCGGCAGCGGTGGTCTCCTGCAGAGAGAAGAAAAAGGGAGATCGGGTGAGGGAGAGAGATGGGAAGGAGAGGGCGATGGGGAGGCCCGACCTGGCGAGGTAACCGGCGGAGCTCCGGCAGGGGCGCGGCCTTGGTGGTGCCGGAGAGGCGGCAAGGGTGGCTGTCGGCGGCGGGGTTGGAGCGGAACTCGGGCGGAGCGAGAGGAGGTCGGGCGCAGGAGCGCGCGGAGCTCGGCCTCGGGCCCAGATGGGCTTAGCGGGCCTGGGACGGGCCTGGTGGCGCGGGGAGCATCGGGAGAGGCGCGGGGCGACGCAGGGAGGCCGCGTGGAGGCCTCTGATTGGCCGTGGCGGTGGTGGAGGCGATGTGGCGGCCGTTGGTTGGCTTGGAAGTGGTGGCGGCGGCGCCAAGTGGCGGGAGGAGGCTGGGGGGCGCGGAAAACGAGGCCGGGGTGGGAGGTTGGCTGCGGCTAGAGGGTCTAGGGGCTAGGGTTGCCCAAAATGGACGTGGGGGTGTCCATTTATAGGTAGGAGGGGCTAGGTTAGGGGGAATTGGGGGCTTTCGAAGCCCTCCGATCGCGATCGTGCGCTCCGGACAAAGAGGGGGACTAGGTGGGCTGCAGGTGAGCTGAGAAGAGGGGTTGGGCTGAGAGAAGAGGAGAGAAAGAGAGGCCCGACGGTAGTTTCGGAGACCGAAACGTCCGACGAAGGTACCAGCAACGGTGCCTCTATACATTTAACGGTTGGGCTATCAAATGTACTCCGAATGCGACGAAACTTGGCAGGCGGCCTGTCTACACTATAATAAGACCGCACGACAAGTTCCAACCCATTCCGAGAACATTTTTATGCCACTTATAAAATAATATTTCAGAGGTGTCGCGGGCGCGGGCGCGGGCGAGTGTGTCGGGGCTCGAAATGGACAACGGAGAGAACCGGCGGAACCCGAACGGATGCAAGTTTTATGAAAACAATGCCGATGCAATGCGAATGATGACATGAGACGGTATGCATAACAAGAACAAAATGCAAAACAAACGACAAAAACCCAACCACGAAGGAAATATCATATAGCATCTCCGGAAAAGGCAAGAGTCGGAGTTACGAATATGGAAAGTTGTATCCGGTACGTTACAACACTCCACCACTACGAGAGGATCTCGTCCCGAGATCTAGGATGGCACCGGAGGGAAACGGAAGAGGAAGAGAGGAGGTAAACTAAGTTGCTTCTTCGACAAATGAGTGAAACCACGAACCTTGAGAGGTTGAAAAGTTGAAAGAGAGAACACAACGGAGTTGAACACCGTTGAGAGCACTATGGTAGAGAATAGAAAGAAAGAACACCATGTGAACCTTGGAGGTTGCAAATCTATGAATGACGAGTACAATGGACAAGAAGGAATTGGAACCACTCTGGTTGAAACGAGATAAGAATGAATAAGAATGATATAATTTGGCAGCACTCCGACTGTAAATTGAAGGAATTGAACATGAACTTGAGAAGATGAGATGATACTTGATAAAATCAACAACACACTGCCTCCGGAACTATTGAAAGAATGGCATAATGGGTAAGAAGGATTTCAGACAGCACTCAGGTTGAAAACAGATGCAAGACTGGATAAGATGAAAAGAACTTGAAGGGATGACACAACCCTCCGGTTAAAAGGATAAGCATGGAAAGAACATGATCTTGACAAAACGAGGTGAAGGGTGAAGAGAGCAACATCACAATACCTCCGGAAGAAAGAATAGAAGACAAATCATTGAAATAAAAGAATGGACAAGAAAATGCCAACTTCTGCCACAAATGAACTTGGAAAGCATACTTGCAAAGAAGGATTCAACGGAGTTGTTGGAAAACCAACAACAAAAGGATAAGTTTGTAGTGGGCTTATGGAAACATCTCAACACTTGAGGTGAAATTCTGCCACTAACGAAAAACAATTGCTTGTTTGAGATCAAAGAAGAGATGAAAACTTCTTTCACCGAGAAGGATATGGAGAAAGCTTGGATCAATGATAAGCACCACAAGGCTTTAGGTGAAATATAACCCAAGATAACTCCAACAAAGAGATTGATTGGTCGAAAAGATATCTTGAACGAAGAGGAAATGATGGATTTAATTAACTCATTCCTGACAACTTGTGAATCACGAAGGGAAATTGTCAAGAGTGACATAACACCACCTCAAAAGATATTATAGAAAGAATTGCACTTCGGAATGCAAGATGAAGAATGCTTGAGCGCCTCAAAACAAAACATGTGTTGAGCACCATGTTTACTTTTGAGTATGGCTTGATGGATCATAACTTCGAGAGGAATCTTGAAGAACAAAATGAGAATGAAAGAAATCCTTGATGAACCATCATGTAGATCTTCCATGAAGAACTCCGGAAATAAAAGGATGATAGAAAGAAAGAGAAGTTGGAAACACAAGGTGAAGCCTTGCAATGATTTAGGTGGAGCTTTGCGATGATATAACCAAGAGAACTTGGAACTCCAGAAAGAAAAGAATTGAATCACCTCGAGGAAATAAGAATAAGATTTATTGTATGCTTAACCTTCATCAAATTCAATTGATGACAAGCAATGGATTTGGCACACTACTTATTCTCGTAGAAAGGATTAAGAAAGATATAGCGTAAACTTGAGAAGGTATTGATGGAATCACCGGTGGGATTGGAGACAACGAATGAAATGATACGGTAGCAAATGAAGAGGAATCTTGAACGAACCACCATAAGAATTAAAAATGAACATAGCAAAAGCACAATTCACCGGGAAGAATTAGAGAACGAATGAAGATACTTGAGGGAATTTAGATACATGAGAACGAAAAGGCCATGAACTGATTAGTGGATATTTGAATGATGCACCGGTATGATTTGGAGAACGAGAGCTGAAAGCTTGAATGAATAATTCTGAGATGATGGGCTACGGAGAATCAATCTAAAAAGGCTCTTGAATTGCTTCGGATGGATGAAAAAAATTCTCACAATCGAAATCAATTATGAGAGGATGGCATCAAGCTAGAACCATGAATCTTCGGAAGAACTGACATGATTTAGAGGAAAAACTCTTCTTCGGTCTTCAACTGACGACGAGAAACACCACCAAAATTACTAAGATACTCCGGTAGAATGGAAAGCGAAGGGGTTGAGCCAACAATGAGAAGAATTTGAAAGCGATCTTGGAGAAGGCATGTGACTGATGATAATTCATTCTTACGTCAAACTCTGAAAAGAATTTGGGAATGGCACGAGAATAATTAGAAGAGCCAGGTAAGATCCTGGGAAAAAAACCTGTGGGTTAGGGCCCACTCGAAAGAAACATCATTGAAGGATTGCTTGAAATAGAGATTGCACCGGTAGAATTAAATAGCTTGAATGAGAGAAAAACTTGAAGTAACTCAAACGGATTAAGAAAGGAAACATGATTCTTCTGAGATATCTTGAGCACTCCAGACAAGAATAGAGGGAGGTGAACAATTAAGAGGTGCACCGACGTGGAGAAACATTTGAAACGAGGAAAAGAATATGATCAACACTGAAAGCTTGAATTGGATCCACCGGAGAAGAAAACAACAATGAAGGATGATGAACTTGAATCTCCGTTTGTATCTTCACGAGGGAGCACCAGATCAAAACATTGATTGAGAAGAGTGAAGTGACTTCACATGAATAAATGGATACTTGATTAAAAAATCTGAGTCCTTGAAGAAAAAGGGTGGGAGGGCGGGGAAACAAAGGCAACTTGGGAAAAACGGAACAAACACCGTTGAGAAAACTTAGAATTGATCTTGCGGATGGGGAGAATGATCGGATCCACTTGAAGAGAAGCACATCGGTTGGAAAAGAATTAACATGACAATCTCGATGATCAAAAGGATTAGTACTCCCATAGAAATATGAGAGCACCATTTAAGAAAGGTATGGAACCAACACTTGACTTCGAAGCAACTCAAATACCACCAATAAAACAAAACAAAGGATTTGGATTGCAGAATAAGCCGGAAACAAACATATGATAGATCCCATATCGTATCATGTGTCTGTTGGAAAGATAAAACTAGAGCTACTTGAATTCCCACCTACAAACTCCCGAAACTTTCTGGTTATGCAATCTGGTGTTGGGGATACAGGGGAAGCAATATATCTCACCCAAACTAACAATCCCTACATCCAGCTGTATCCATCCGTCAACACATAACCAAGAAACCTTCGGAAATCGTGTACCTCAACCTTCGAAAAGCATCCGTTATATGAGTTATGGCAATACTCCCGAGCTCGCCCCAGTACTGGGTTATCGGGGTTATCTCACCAACAACTGCATAAAAGAGATTTTCGATGTCGGCAAATCTCAGGTATTCCAGAACTGTAACGATAAAATTGTGACGACAACACCTCAGAGCTCGACTCCCCGGGTCAAAGCCACATAAATAGACAGGAGGCACCAAGAACAATGTTCTCGTCACAAAACCATCGAAACGATTCCAAGATACCCGCGTGATCCTAAAAAAATTTTAAGTGAAATTTGAGGAGAGGAAAGACAAAACATCTGCGTCAAGAGTCCTCACCAGAGCGACGAAGGGGGCTGAGGAGTAAAAAGAATCCTACTCTCCGATATATGTAATCCTAAGACTCAAAATAGTTTTCTTCTAGACTCAACAACGGCCAACAATCAAGGGGGCTCCTAGGGTCGGTCGAGGCTCTGATACCAACTTGTCACGCCCAATATGCGACCCTATCCAAAAGGAACTCGAAGGTCCCACCAAGGATAGACCCGCATATTGAAACGCTTTTGCAAGGTGGATATCATTACATCAACATTACATAATAGATAGGGATACATACATAAGGCATACAATGCCACATGAATACAACATCACAATACATAAGAGCAACATCCGACTACGGATGAATCACAAACAGAAACTCAAACGACATCCACCCTGCTAGCCCAGGCTGCCGACCTGGAACCTATCCCCTGATCTAAGAAGAAGCAGAAGAAGAACTCAACGCAAGCAAGCATCGCTCTCGCGTCATGATCATCGCATGAACCTGTACCTGCAACTATTGTTGTAGTAATCTGTGAGCCACGAGGACTCAGCAATCCCATTACCATGGGTATCAAGACTAGCAAAACTTAAAGGGAAAGGAAGGGGTAAAGTGGTGAGGCTGCAGCAGCGACTAAGCATATATGGTGGCTAACATACGCAAATAAGAGCGAGAAGAGAGCAAGCGGAACGGTCGTGAAGCTAGCAATGATCAAGAAGTGATCCTGAACTCCTACTTACGTCAAACATAACCCAAAGACCGTGTTCACTTCCCGGACTCCCCCGAGAAGAGACCATCACGGCTACACACGCGGTTGATGCGTTTTAATTCGGATCTGGTGTCAAGTTATCTACAACCGGACATTAACAAATTCCCATCTGCCTATAACCACAGGCACGGCTTTCGAAAGATTATACCCTGCAGGGGTGTCCTAACTTAGCCCATGACAAGCTCTCGTGATCAACGAAGGAATATACCTTCTCCTAGGAAGACCCGATCAGACTCGGAATCCCGATTTACAAGACATTTCGACAATGGTAAAACAAGACCAGCAAAGCCTCCCGATGTGCCGACAAATCCCGATAGGAGCTGCACATATCTCGTTCTCAGGGCACACCGGATTGTCCAGACTTCTGGTAGGCCGGCCCAGAGTTGCCCCTGGTGGCCACCGGCGGCCGACAGTTTGGACCAACACTCACAACGAGCACTGGCCCGGGGGGGATAAAATAAAGATGACCCTCGAGAGCGCGACTCTCAAGGGAAAAAGGGCTAGGTGAGGCAAATGGTAAAACCAAGGTTGGGCCTTGCTGGAGGAGTTTTATTCAAAGCGAACTGTCAAGGGGTCCCATAAATCACCCGACCACGTAAGGAACGAAAAATCCGGGAACATAACACCGGTATGACAGAAACTAGGGCGGCAAGAGTGGAACAAAACACCAGGCAAAAGGCCGAGTCTTCCACCCTTCACCAAGTATATAGATGCATTAATAATATAAGAGATATTGTGATATCCCAACCAAAATCCTGTCCACCATGGAGAAATCTTCAACTTCACCTACAGCTAGCAACGCTATAAGAGGGGCTGAGCAAAAGCGGTAACATAGCCAAACAGTGGTTTGCATAGGAAAGGTGTCAAAGGTTAGAGGTTCATGGCAATTTGGGATGGCTTGATAAAAGCGCAGCATAGTGATAGAACGAAACAACTAGCATAGCAATGATAGTAGTGAGATCCAGGGTAGCGGTCATCTTGCCTGAAATCCCATAAGGAAGAAGAACGAGTCCATGAAGTAGACGAACCAACATAGTCGAACGAATCCTCACGAACGCAATGTTAGCAGAACTAAGAAGCAACACCGGAAAGAAGCAAGCAGCATGGTAAATGCACAAGCATAAACATGGCATGATGCACAATCAAGTATGATGCATGTCCGGTTTAATGAGGCATGGCATAGCAAAGTGCAACAAACAACACTACAAATTAAGTGGAGCTCAATATGCAACAAGTTGCATATTGACGGAACACCACATCGATTAATTAGTTATCTCTCGGTTTTGTACCCAACAATATTAAATGTTGTTAAACATGGCAAGAGGTGAAACATAATGAAACTACCTATCTAGGCAAGTTTCAATGAGGCCGGAAACAACAAACAATAATTCCGGAAAATCCCCATGTGCATATCTTGAGTTTGGTACTGTTCTGCCCTAAACAATATTTTAGAGTTGTTAGACATGCAAAGTAATATCACCATGATAAACTATGCATTGTTCCACCCCATTTACATATAAAGTTTATTAAAATCCGAGCTACGGTTATTTAGTTATGAAATAAAGCATTTTAGCATGGCATTTAAGCAAATTAACACAAACAGCATTTTAAACATTTTAAACATGGATGAAAATGGCATATTATTAATCTACACAATTTCCTGAGCATTTTACATATATAAAACATTTTGATATGATGCACGGTTGATGAGTTATTAAATGCATGAACTCTAGGGACTTTTCTGCAGATCTGTAAATCCTCGGATAAAGTTAAAATCGCAGCAGCAGGGAAAAAAACAAAACGGGCTGAAACTAGCTGGCCCGACAGGAGGAAAAAAATAGAGGAGGGGCGCTGGGGTGTGGCCTCAAACAGTGGGCTTCGGCCCGGCTTGGAAGCAGAGGGAGGCCGGCTGGCAGGCCGCGGGGCGAGCGAGCCGGGCCTTGGCTCGGCTTCGGCTGGGCCTGGGGCTGGCTGCGGCTGGGCCTGGGGAGGCAAGGGCGTCGTCCTCGCCCGACGAGGACGAGCGGAGGCGGCGGTGGCGGCGAGCGCCAGGAGGAGGCCGGGGCGCGAGGAGAGGACAGGGACGGGCGGATCCGGTCGGATCCGGCCCCGGGGACCCCATTCCCGGCGGCGGCGGCGTCTGCAGAGAACGGCGGCGCGAGATCCGGCAGCGAGCGGCGGCGGCGGTGGTCTCCTGCAGAGAGGAGAGAAAGGGAGATCGGGTAAGGGAGAGAGATGGGAAGGAGAGGGCGATGGGGAGGCCCGACCTGGCGAGGTCACCGGCGGAGCTCCGCCAGGGGCGCGGCCTTGGTGGTGCCGGAGAGGCGGCGAGGGCGGCTGTCGGCGGCGGGGTTGGAGCAGAACTCGGGCGGAGCAAGAGGAGGTCGGGCACAGGAGCGCGCGAAGCTCGGCCTCGGGCCCAGATGGGCTTGGCGGGCCTGGGACAGGCCTGGCGGCACGGGAAGCGTGGGGAGAGGCGCGGGGCGACGCAGGAAGGCCGCGTGGAGGCCTCTGATTGGCCGTGGCGGTGGTGGAGGCGATGTGGCGGCCGTTGGTTGGCTGGGAAGTGGTGGCGGCGGCACCAAGTGGCGGGAGGAGGCTGGGGGCGCAGAAAACGAGGACGGGGTGGGAGGTTGGTTGCGGCTGGAGGGTCTAGGGGCTAGGGTTGCCCAAAATGGACGTGGGGGTGTCCATTTATAGGTAGGAGGGGCTAGGTTAGGGGGAATTGGGGGCTTTCGAAGCCCTCCGATCGCGATCGTGCGCTCCGGACAGAGAGGGGGACTAGGTGGGCTGCAGGTGAGCTGAGAAGAGGGGTTGGGCTGAGAGAAGAGGAGAGAAAGAGAGGCCCGACGGTAGTTTCGGAGACCGAAATGTCCGACGAAGGTACCGGCAACGGTGCCGCTATACATTTAACGGTTGGGCTATCAAATGGACTCCGAATGCGACAAAACTTGGCAGGCGGCCTGTCTACACTATAATAAGACCGCACGACAAGTTGCAACCCATTCCGAGAACATTTTTATGCCACTTATAAAATAATATTTCAGAGGTGCCGCGGGCGTGGGCGCGTGCGAGTGTGTCGGGGCTCGGAATGGACAACGGAGAGAACCGGCGGAACCCGAACGGATGCAAGTTTTATGAAAACGATGCCGATGCAATGCGAATGATGACATGAGATGAGATGCATAACAAGAACAAAATGCAAAACAAATGACAAAAACCCAACCATGAAGGAAATATCATATAGCATCTCCGGAAAAGGCAAGAGTCGGAGTTACGAATATGGAAAGTTGTATCCGGGGCGTTACATAGATCTTGTCAACTTGCTTGCCGCTACTAGTCTTTTCTTGCTTCAGCGGTATTGTGGGATGAAGCAGCCCGGACCGACCTTACACGTACGCTTACGTGAGTCAGGTTCCACCGACTGACATGCACTAGTTGCATAAGGTGGCTAGCGGGTGTCTGTCTCTCCTACTTTAGTTGGAGCGGATTAGATGAAAAGGGTCCTTATGAAGGGTAAATAGAAGTTGACAAAATCACGTTGTGGTTATTTGTAGGTAAGAAAACGTTCTTGCTAGAACCCAATTATAGCCACGTAAAAGATGCAACAACAATTAGAGGACGTCTAACTTGCTTTTGCAGCAATTGTCATGTGATGTGATATGGCCAGAAGTTGTGATGAATGATGAATGATATATTGTGATGTATGAGATCATGTTCTTGTAATAGGAATCACGACTTGCATGTCGATGAGTATGACAACCGGCAGGAGCCATAGGAGTTGTCTTTATTTTTTGTATGACATGCGTGTCATTGAAGAACGCCATGTAAATTACTTTACTTTATTGCTAAACACGTTAGCCATAGAAGTAGAAGTAGTCGTTGGCGTGACAACTTCATGAAGACACAATGATGGAGATCATGATGATGGAGATCATGGTGTCATGCCGGTGACGAAGATGATCATGGAGCCCCGAAGATGATCCCTACTATATAATTGCATGTGATTGCATGGAGCCCCGAAGATGATCCATATCATGTCACTACTATATAATTGCGTGTGATGTTTATTATGTTTTATGCATCTTGTTTACTTAGAACGGCGGTAGTAAATAAGATGATCCCTTATAATAATTTCAAGAAAGTGTTCCCCCTAACTGTGCACCGTTGCTAAAGTTCGTCGTTTCGAAGCACCACGTGATGATCGGGTGTGATAGATCCTTACGTTCACATACAACGGGTGTAAGACAGATTTACACATGCAGAACACTTAGGGTTAACTTGACGAGCCTAGCATGTACAGACATGGCCTCGGAACACAGAGACCAAAAGGTCGAACATGAGTCGTATGGAAGATACGATCAACATGGAGATGTTCACCGATGATGACTAGTCCGTCTCACGTGATGATCGGACACGGCCTAGTCGACTCGGATCGTGTAACACTTAGATGACTAGAGGGATGTCTAATCTGAGTGGGAGTTCATTAAATAATTTGATTAGATGAACTTAATTATCATGAACTTAGTCTAAAACTTTTGCAAAATATGTCTTGTAGATCAAATGGCCAACGCTCATGTCAACATGAACTTCAACGCGTTCCTAGAGAAAACCAAGCTGAAAGATGATGGCAGCAACTATTCGGACTGGGTCCGGAACCTGAGGATCATCCTCATAGCAGCCAAGAAAGACTATGTTCTAGATGCACCGCTAGGTGAAGCACCCATCCCAGAGAACCAAGACGTTATGAACACTTGGCAATCACGTGCTGATGATTACTCCCTCGTTCAGTGCGGCATGCTTTACAGCTTAGAACCGGGGCTCCAAAAGCATTTTGAGAAGCACGGAGCATATGAGATGTTCGAGGAGCTGAAAATGGTTTTCCAAGCTCATGCCCGGGTCGAGAGATATGAAGTCTCCAACAAGTTCTATAGTTGTAAGATGGAGGAAAACAGTTCTGTCAGTGAGCACATACTCAAAATGTCTGGGTTGCACAACCGCCTATCCCAGTTGGAGATCAACCTCCCGGAAGAGGCGGTCCTTGACAGAATCCTTCAGTTGCTCCCACCGAGCTACAAGAGCTTTGTGTTGAACTACAACATGCAGGGGATGGTGAAGACCATTCCTGAAGTATTCTCAATGCTGAAGTCAGCAGAGGTTGAAATCAAGAAAGAACATCAAGTGTTGATGGTCAATAAGACCACTAAGTTCAAAAAGGGCAAGGGTAAGAAGAACTTCAAGAAGGACGGCAAAGATGTTGCCGCGCCCGGTAAGCAGGTTGCCAGGAAGAAGTCAAAGAATGGACCCAAGCCTGAAACTGAGTGCTTTTATTGCAAGGGGAAGGGTCACTGGAAGCGGAACTGCCCCAAATACTTAGCAGACAAGAAGGCCAGCAACACTAAAGGTATATTTGATATACATGTAATTGATGTGTACCTTACCAGTACTTGTAGTAACTCCTGGGTATTTGATACCGGTGTCGTTGCTCGCATTTGTAACTCACAGCAGGAGATGCGGAATAAGCGGAGACTGGCGAAGGACGAGGTGACGATGCGCATTGGGAATGGTTCCAAGGTCGATGTGATCACCTTCGGCATGCTACCTCTACATTTACCTACGGGATTAGTTTTAAACCTCAATAATTGTTATTTAGTGCCAAGTTTGAGCATGAACATTGTATCTGGATCTCGTTTGATACGAGATAGCTTCTCATTTAAATCCGAGAATAATGGTTGTTCTATTTATATGAGAGATATGTTTTATGGTCATGCCCCGATGGTCAATGGTTTATTCTTAATGAATCTCGAACGTAATGTTACACATATTCATAGTGTGAATACCAAAAGATGTAAAGTTGATAACGATAGTCCCACATACTTGTGGCACTGCCGCCTTGGTCACATTGGTGGCAAGCGCATGAAGAAGCTCCATGCTGATGGACTTTTAGAGTCTCTAGATTATGAATCATTTGACACATGCGAACCATGCCTCATGGGCAAAATGACCAAGACCCCGTTCTCCGGAACAATGGAGCGAGCAACCAACTTGTTGGAAATCATACATACCGATGTGTGCGGTCCAATGAGCGTTGAGGCTCGCGGAGGATATCGTTATGTTCTCACTCTCACTGATGACTTGAGTAGATATGGGTATGTCTACTTGATGAAACACAAGTCTGAGACCTTTGAAAAGTTCAAGGAATTTCAGAATGAAGTAGAGAATCAACGTGACCGTAAGATAAAGTTCTTACGATCGGATCGTGGAGGAGAATACTTAAGTCACGAATTTGGTACACACTAAAGAAAATGTGGAATCGTTTCACAACTCACGCCGCCTGGAACACCTCAGCGTAACGGTGTGTCCGAACGTCGTAATCGCACTCTATTGGATATGGTGCGATCTATGATGTCTCTTACCGATTTACCGCTATCATTTTGGGGATACGCTCTAGAGACAGCTACATTCACTTTAAATAGGGCACCGTCTAAATCCGTTGAGACGACACCGTATGAATTATGGTTTGGGAAGAAACCTAAGCTGTCGTTTCTAAAAGTTTGGGGATGCGATGCTTATGTCAAGAAACTTCAACCTGAAAAGCTCGAACCCAAGTCGGAAAAATGCGTCTTCATAGGATACCCTAAGGAAACCATTGGGTATACCTTCTACTTAAGATCCGAGGGCAAGATCTTTGTTGCCAAGAACGGATCCTTTCTGGAAAAAGAGTTTCTCTCGAAAGGAGTAAGTGGGAGGAAAGTAGAACTCGATGAAGTACTACCTCTTGAACCGGAAAGTAGTGCAGCTCAGGAAAACGTTCCTGTGGTGCCTACACCGACTGGAGAGGAAATTAATGATGATGATCAAGGTACTTCTGATCAAGTTGCTACTGAACTTCGTAGGTCCACAAGGACACGTTCCACACCAGAGTGGTATGGCAACCCTGTCCTGGAAATCATGTTGTTAGACAACGGTGAACCTTCGAACTATGAAGAAGCGATGGCGGGCCCAGATTCCAACAAATGGCTAGAAGCCATGAAATCCGAGATAGAATCCATGTATGAAAACAAAGTATGGACTTTGACTGACTTGCCCGATGATCGGCGAGCGATAGAAAACAAATGGATCTTTAAGAAGAAGACGGACGCGGATGGTAATGTCACCATCTATAAAGCTCGACTTGTCTCTAAGGGTTATCGGCAAGTTAAAGGGATTGACTACGATGAGACTTTCTCTCCCGTAGCGAAGCTTAAGTCCGTCCGAATCATGTTAGCAATTGCCGCATACTATGATTATGAGATATGGCAGATGGATGTCAAAACGACATTCCTTAACGGGCATCTTAAGGAAGAACTGTATATGATGCAGCCGGAGGGTTTTGTGGATCCTAAGAATGCTAACAAAGTGTGCAAGCTCCAGCGATCCATTTATGGGATGGTGCAAGCATCTCGGAGTTGGAACATTCATTTTGATGAGATGATCAAAGCGTTTGGGTTTATGCAGACTTATGGAGAAGCCTGCGTTTACAAGAAAGTGAGTGGGAGCTCTATAGCATTTCTCATATTATATGTAGATGACATACTTTTGATGGGAAATGATATAGAATTCTTGGACAGCATTAAGGCCTACTTGAATAAGTGTTTTTCAATGAAGGACCTTGGAGAAGCTGCTTACATATTAGGCATCAAGATCTATAGGGATAGATCGAGACGCCTCATAGGTCTTTCACAAAGCACATACCTTGATAAGATTTTGAAGAAGTTCAAAATGGATCAATCCAAGAAAGGGTTCTTGCCTGTACTGCAAGGTGTGAGATTGAGCTCAGCTCAATGCCCGACCACGGCAAAAGATAAAGAAGAGATGATCGTCATCCCCTATGCCTCAGCCATAGGATCTATTATGTATGCCATGCTGTGTACCAGACCTGATGTAAACCTTGCCGTAAGTTTGGTAGGAAGGTACCAAAGTAATCCCGGCAAGGAACACTGGACAGCGGTCAAGAATATCCTGAAGTACCTGAAAAGGACAAAGGACATGTTTCTCGTTTATGGAGGTGACGAAGAGCTCGTCGTAAAGGGTTACGTCGACGCTAGCTTCGACACAGATCTAGATGACTCTAAGTCACAAACCGGATACGTATATATGTTGAATGGTGGAGCAGTAAGCTGGTGCAGCTGCAAGCAGAGCATCGTGGCGGGATCTACATGTGAAGCGGAGTACATGGCAGCCTTGGAGGCAGCGCATGAAGCAATTTGGGTGAAGGAGTTCATCATCGACCTAGGAGTCATACCCAATGCATCGGGGCCGATCAAACTCTTCTGTGACAACACTGGAGCTATTGCCCTTGCCAAGGAGCCCAGGTTTCACAAGAAGACCAGGCACATCAAGCGTCGCTTCAACTCCATCCGTGAAAATGTTCAAGATGGAGACATAGATATTTTCAATGTACATGCGGATCTGAATGTCGCAGATCCGTTGACTAAACCTCTCTCGTGAGCAAAACATGATCAACACCAGAACTCTATGGGTGTTCGATTCATCACAATGTAACTAGATTATTGACTCTAGTGCAAGTGGGAGACTGTTGGAAATATGCCCTAGAGGCAATAATAAATGGATTATTATTATATTTCCTTGTTCATGATAATTGTCTTTTATTCATGCTATAATTGTATTATCCGGAAATCGTAATACACGTGTGAATACATAGACCACAATACGTCCCTAGTAAGCCTCTAGTTGACTAGCTCGTTGGTCAACAGATAGTCATGGTTTCCTGACTATGGACATTAGATGTCATTGACAACGGGATCACGTCATTAGGAGAATGACGTGATGGACAAGACCCAATCCTAAGCATAGCACAAGATCGTGTAGTTCGTTTTGCTAGAGCTTTTCCAATGTCAAGTATCTCTTCCTTAGACCATGAGATCGTGTAACTCCCGGATACCGTAGAAGTGCTTTGGGTGTACCAAACGTCACAACGTAACTGGGTGACTATAAAGGTGCACTGCAGGTATCTCTGGAAGTGTTTGTTGGGTTGACACGGATCGAGACTGGGATTTGTCACTCCGGATTACGAAGAGGTATCACTGGGCCCACTCGGTAGTGCATCATCATAATGAGCTCAAAGTGACCAAGTGTCTGGTCACGGGATCATGCATTACGGTACGAGTAAAGTGACTTGCCGGTAATGAGACTGAACAAGGTATTGGGATACCGACGATCGAGTCTCGGGCAAGTAACATACCGTCTGACAAAGGGAATTGCATACGGGGTTGATTGAATCCTCGACATCGTGGTTCATTCGATGACATCATCGAGGAGCATGTGGGAGCCAACATGGGTATCCAGATCCCGCTGTTGGTTATTGACTGGAGAGCCGTCTCGGTCATGTCTGCGTGTCTCCCGAACCCGCAGGGTCTACACACTTAAGGTTCGGTGACGCTAGGGTTATTAGGAAGACTTGTATGTGATTACCGAATGTTGTTTGGAGTCCCGGATGAGATCCTGGACGTCACGAGGAGTTCCGGAATGGTCCGGAGGTAAAGATTTATATATGGGAAGTTGTCATACGGACGCCGGAAAGTTTTGGGGGAATATCGGTATTGTACCGGGGCCACCGGAGGGGTTCCGGGGGTCCACCGGGAGGGGCCACCCCTCTTGGTGGGCCACATGGGCCGCGTGGGGCAGGGAACCAGCCCCTGGAGGGCTGGGCACCCCCCCCCTTGGACCCATGCACCTAGGGTTGGGGGGGGAACCCTAAGGGGGGCGCACCCCCTTTGCTTGGGGGGCAAGCCCCCTCCCTGGCCGCCGCCCCCCCTCTAGATCTCATCTAGAGGGGGCCGGCCCCTTCCCCCTTCCCCTATAAATAGAGGGGCAAGGGGAGGGCTGAAAACCTGATCCAAGGCGCAGCCCCTCCCCTCCCCAACACCTCTCCTCCTCCGTTGAGCGCTTGGCGAAGCCCTGTCGGAGTACTGCCTCTCCACCATCATCACGCCGTCGTGCTACTGCTGGAGCCTTCTTCCTCAACCTCTCCTTCCCCCTTGCTGGATCAAGAAGGAGGAGACGTCGTCCGTACCATACGTGTGTTGAACGCGGAGGTGCTGTC
The DNA here is from genome assembly GCF_018294505.1 of Triticum aestivum. Taxonomy (NCBI): domain Eukaryota; kingdom Viridiplantae; phylum Streptophyta; class Magnoliopsida; order Poales; family Poaceae; genus Triticum; species Triticum aestivum. The sequence goes on from NC_057810.1 coordinate 585,532,731, forward strand.
CATTCAGCACTTGTTCATCGGTGATCTGAATCACGGCGAGTACGACTCCATCATCACCGTTCCCGGCTAAGAGATCAAGAGATCAATTGTTGTGTCTAGAGGTGCCCCCTGTTGGGGAACGTAGTAATTTCAAAAAAATTCCTACGCACACGCAAAATCATGGTGACGCATAGCAATGAGAGGGGAGAGTGTTCTCCACATACCCTCGTAGATCAAAAGCGGAAGAGTTAGCAAAACGCGGTTGATGTAGTCGTACGTCTTCACGATGCGACCAATCAAGTACCGAACGTACGACACCTCCGAGTTCAGCACACGTTCAGCTCGATGACGTCCCACAAACTCAGATCCAGCAGAGCTTTGCAGGAGAGTTCCGTCAGCACGATAGCGTGATGACGGTGTTGATGATGCTACCGACGCAGGGCTTCGCCTAAGCACCACTATGATATTATCGAGGTGGAATATGGTGGAGGGGGCACCGCACACGGCTAAGAGATCAAGAGATCAATTGTTGTGTCTAGAGGTGCCCCCCTGCCCCCGTATATAAAGGATCAAGGGGGAGGGGGCGGCCGGCCAGGAGGACGGTGCGTCAGGGAGGAGTCCTACTCCCCCGGGAGTAGGACTCCCTCTTTTCCTAGTTGGAGTAGGAGGGGAAAGGAAGGGAGAGAGGAGAGGAAGGAAAGGGCGGGCGTCGCCCCCCCCCCTCCTTGTCAAATTCGGACTAGAGGGGGAGGGGGCGCGCGGCCTTCCTGGCCACCCCTCCTCTTCTCCACTAGGGCCCATGAGGCCCACTAAATCCCCCGGGGGGTTCCGATAACCCCCGGTACTCCGATATATGTCCGAAACCTCCCGAAACACTTCCAGTGTCCATAGTCATCCAATATATTGATCTTTACGCCTCGACCATTTCGAGACTCCTCGTCATGTCCGTGATCATATCCGGGACTCCGAACTACCTTTGGTACATCAAAACACAAAAACTCATAATACCGATCGTCACTGAACTTTAAGCGTGCGGACCCTACGGGTTCGAGAACTATGTAGACATGACCGAGACACGTTTCCGGTCAATAACCAATAGCGGAACCTGGATGCTCATATTGGCTCCTACATATTCTACGAAGATCTTTATCGGTCAAACCGCATAACAACATACGTTGTTCCCTTTGTCATCGATATGTTACTTGCCCGAGATTCGATCGTCGGTATCTCAATACCTAGTTCAATCTTCTTACCGGCAAGTATCTTTACTCATTACATAATGCATCATCCTGCAACTAACTCATTAGCTACATTGCTTGCTAGGCTTATAGTCATGTGCATTACCAAGAGGGCCCAGAGATACCTCTCCGACAATCGGAGTGACAAATCCTAATCTCTAAATACGCCAACTCAACATGTACCTTCAGAGACACCTGTAGAGATCCTTTATAATCACCCAGTTACGTTCTGACGTTTGGTAGCACACAAAGTGTTCCTTCGATAAACGGGAGTTGCATAATCTCATAGTCATAGGAACATGTGCAAGTTATGAAGAAAGCAATAGCAACATACTAAACGATCAAGTGCTAAGCTAACGGAATGGGTCAAGTCAATCACATCATTCTCCTAATGATGTGATCCCATTAATCAAATGACAACTCATGTCTATGGCCAGGAAACACAACCATCTTTGATCAACGAGCTAGTCAAGTAGAGGCATACTAGTGAAACTATGTTTGTCTATGTATTCACACATGTATTATGTTTCCAGTTAATACAATTCTAGCATGAATAATAAACATTTATCATGATATGAGGAAATAAATAATAACTTTATTATTGCCTCTAGGGCATATTTCCTTCAGTCTCCCACTTGCACTAGAGTCAATAATATAGATTACACAGTAATGATTCTAACACCCATGGAGCCTTGGTGTTGATCATGTTTTGCTCATGGAAGAGGCTTAGTCAACGGGTCTGCAACATTCAGATCCGTATGTATCTTGCAAATCTCTATGTCCCCCACATGGACTTGGTCCCGGATGGAATTGAAGCATCTCTTGATGTGCTTGGTTCTCTTGTGAAATCTGGATTCCTTTGCTAAGGCAATCTCACCAGTATTGTCACAAAATATTTTCATTGGACCCGATTCACTAGGTATGACACCTAGATCGGATATGAACTCCTTCATCCAAACTCCTTCATTTGCTGCTTTTGAAGCAGCTATGTACTCCGCTTCACATGTAGATCCTGCCAAGACGCTTTGTTTAGAACTGCACCAACGGACAGCTCCATCGTTTAATATAAACACATATCCGGTTTGCGATTTAGAATCGTCCGGATCAGTGTCAAAACTTGCATCGACGTAACCATTTACGACTAGCTCTTTGTCACCTCCATAAACGAGAAACATATCCTTAGTCCTTTTCAGGTATTTCAGGATATTCTTGACCGCTGTCCAGTGATCCTCTCCTGGATTACTTTGGTACCTCCCTGCTAAGCTAATAGCTAAGCACACATCAGGTCTGGTACATAGCATTGCATACATGATAGAGCCTATGGTTGAAGCATAGGGAGCATCTTTCATTTTCTCTCTATCTTCTGCAGTGGTCGGGCATTGAGTCTCACTCAACTTCACACCTTGTAATACAGGCAAGAACCCTTTCTTTGCTTGATCCATTTTGAACTTTTTCAAAACTTTATCAAGGTATGTGCTTTGTGAAAGTCCAATTAAGCGTCTTGATCTATCTCTATAGATCTCGATGCCCAATATATAAGTGATACGTCTCCAACGTATCTATAATTTAAGAAGAATTCATGCTATTTTATTATCTGTTTTGAATGATTACGGGCTTTATTATACACTTTTATATTACTTTTGGGACTAACCTATTAACCGGAGGCCCAGCCCATATTGCTACTTTCTTGCCTATTTCAGTGTTTCGAAGAAAAGGAATATCAAACGGAGTCCAAACGGAATGAAACCTTCGTAAAGTTACTTTTGGAACAGAAGCAATCCGGGGAACTTGGAGTGCAAGCCAGGGAAGCTTCGAGGAAGCCACGAGATAGGGGGGCGCGCCCTCCACCCTCGTGGTCCCCTCGAGGCTCCCCCAACCGACTTCTTTCGCCTATATATTCCCATATACCCTAAAAACATCCAAGACGAAGATAGATCGGGAGTTCTGTCACCGCAAGCCTCTGTAGCCACCAAAAACCTCTCGGGAGCCTGTTCCGGCACCCTGCCGGAGGGGGAACCCATCACCGGTGGCCATCTTCATCATCCCGACGCTCTCCATGACAAGGAGGGAGTAGTTCACCTTGACGCTGAGGGTATGTACCAGTAGCTATGTGTTTGATCTCTCTCTCTCTCTCTCTCGTGTTCTCTCTATGGCACAATCTTGATGTATCGCGAGCTTTGCTATTATAGTTGGATCTTATGATGTTTCTCCCCCTCTACTCTCTTGTGATGAATTGAGTTTTCCCTTTGAAGTTATCTTATCGGATTGAGTCTTTAAGGATTTGAGAACACTTGATGTATGTCTTGCCATGCTTATCTGTTGTGACAATGGGATATCACGTGATCCACTTGATGTATGTTTTGGTGATCAACTTGCGGGTTCCGCCCATGAACTTATGCATAGGGGTTGGCACACGTTTTCGTCTTGACTCTCCGGTAGAAACTTTGGGGCACTCTTTGAAGTACTTTGTGTTAGTTGAATAGATGAATCTGAGATTGTGTGATGCATATCATATAATCATGCCCACGGATACTTGAGGTGACAATGGAGTATCTAGGTGACATTAGGGTTTTGGTTGATTTGTGTCTTAAGGTGTTATTCTAGTATGAACTCTATGATAGATTGAACGGAAACAATAGCTTCGTGTTATTTTACTACGGACTCTTGAATAGATCGAGGAGAAAGGATAACTTTGAGGTGGTTTCGTACCCTACAATAATCTCTTCATTTGCTCTCCGCTATTAGTGACTTTGGAGTGTCTCTTTGTTGCATGTTGAGGGATAGTTATATGATCCAATTATTTTATTATTGTTGAGAGAACTTGCACTAGTAAAAGTATGAACCCTATGCCTTGTTTCCTACCATTGCAATACCATTTATGCTCACTTTTATCATTAGTTACCTTGCTGTTTTTATATTTTCAGATTACAAATACCTATATCTACCATCCATATTGCACTTGTATCACCATCTCTTCGCCAAACTAGTGCACCTATACAATTTACCATTGTATTGGGTGTGTTGGGGACACAAGAGACTCTTTGTTATTTGGTCGCAGGGTTGTTTGAGAGAGACCATCTTCATCCTACGCCTCCCACGGATTGATAAACCTTAGGTCATCCACTTGCGGGAAATTTGCTACTGTCCTACAAACCTCTGCACTTGGAGGCCCAACAACGTCTACAAGAAGAAGGTTGTGTAGTAGACATCAAGCTCTTTTCTGGCGTCGTTGCTGGGGAGGCTAGGTAAGCAGCACTAACACCCTGTCAACTAAGCTCTTTTCTGGCGCCGTTGCCGGAGAGGTGAGTGCTTGAAGGTATATCTTTAGATCTTGCAATCGAATCTTTTTGTTTCTTGTTTTATCACTAGTTTAGTCTATAAAAGAAAATTACAAAAAAATGGAATTGAGTTTGTCTCATACGCTTCATCTTTTTAATATCTTTCGTGAGAATGATAGAAAGGAAAATTGTGCTCAATTGCTAGAAGAAGAATGCATTAAAATGTTTGGTACTAGATCTGTGTATGATGGGCATGATTCCAATGTTGTTAGTATGAATTCCTTGAATATCCATGTTGCTAATGATATGCAAAGCCACAAGCTTGGGGAAGCTATGTTTGATGAACATGATATTGTGATGACTTGTATGCTATTAGGAATAATGATAACCATGAAAATTGTCATCATGATTTTAGTTTTCAATTGGATTATGCCTCACATGATAATAATTTTGTTGAGTTTGCTCCCACTACTATTCATGAGAAGAATTTTGCTTATGTGGAGAGTAGTAAATTTTCTATGCTTGTAGATCATGAAAAGAATGCTTTAGGTGCTGGTTATATTGCTGAATTCATTCATGATGCTACTGAAAATTATTATGAGAGAGGAACATATGCTTGTAGGAATTGCAATTATATCAAGTTTCCTCCCTATGTGTTGAAAATTTTGAAGCTATGCTTGTTTTACCTTCCTATGCTAGTTGATTATTGTTCCCATAAGTTCTTTGATCACAAAATCCCTATGCATAGGAAGTGGCTTAGACTTAAATGTGCTAGTCATATGCTGATGCTCCCGTTATGTTTCAGTTCTTATCTTTTATGTGAGCATCATTGTCATCATCATGCCTAGCTAGAAAGGCATTAAAGAAAAGCACTTGTTGGGAGACAACCCAATATTTAACCTTACTGTTTTTGTGTGTTCACATAATTATGCTACTGTAGTAATCATGTTTTATAGCTTTTATTTCAATAAAGTGACAAGTAAGACCTTTAGGATAGCTTACGGTGATAGTTGTGTTGATCCTGCTGAAAATCAGAAACTTTTGCACCCAGTAAATTAGTTTTTCTAATTCACAAAAACGTGATTTTGATCTGATTCTTTTTGATCTGGATTGGTACACAAATGTTTTAGGACTTCCTAATTTGGTAGCATTTTTTAAGTTCCATAAGTATACGTTTGATACAGATTACTACAGACTATTCTGTTTTTGACAGATTCTGTTTTCTATGTGTTGTTTGCTTATTTTGATGCATCTATGGCTAGTATTAAGTGGTATGAACCAGAGAAACTTGAAATACAGTAGGTTTAACACCAATATGAATTTAGAATGAGTTCACAACAGTACCTAAGTGGTGGTTTATTTTCTTATACTAACGGAGCTTACGAGTTTTCTGTTGAGTTTTGTGTTGTGAAGTTTTCAAGTTTTGGTAAAGATTCGATGGACTATGGAACAAGGAGTGTCAAGAGCCTAAGATTGGGGATGCCCAAAGCACCCCAAGGTAATATTCAAGGACAACCAAGAGCCTAAGCCTGGGGATGCCCCGGAAGGCATCCCCTCTTTCGTCTTCGTCCATCGATAACTTTACTTGGAGCTATATTTTTATTCACCACATGATATGTGTTTTGCTTGGAGCATCATTTTATTTTGGTAGTTTTGCTTCTGTCATTTAGAATAATGTTTTTCATCTTTATTTTCAATAAAAATGTCAAGGATGGCCTTTACCATGCTTATTTTGCTAGTATACATGTTGCTGTTTGAAAACAGAAAGTTTACCGCTGTTGTAGAAATTCCCTAGAAAAGTCAGAGAATGGTATAGTGCTGAAACTTTTTGCATATTGAGATCTGATAAATCTTCTACAGACTAGTATTTTTCTCATAATTGTTGAATTTAGGTAAGTATGATGAATCTTGCATTCTTTACAGACTATACTGTTTTGGCAGATTGCTGTTATGTTTGCATTGTTTGCATATGTTTGCTTGTTTAATGATTCTATTTGAGGATAGGAGTATTAAATATGCAGAGACATTTACTATGCAATGTTGAATAATAATTTTAGTGATTTGTTACAGTAGAAAAATGATAAGGTTTTGCATTGGTTTATACTAACCTATCTCACGAGTTCTTGTTGAGTTTGGTGTGGATGAAGCTTTTGATAAAAAGAGAAACCATGATATGAGAGGAATTAAGGAGACACAAAATTTCAAGCTTGGGGATGCCCAAGGCACCCCAAGATAATATTTCAAGAAGTCTCAATCATCTAATCTTGGGGATGCCCCGGTAGGCATCCCACCTTTCTTCTTCAACAACTATCGGTTAGTATCGGTTGAACCTATGTTTTTGCTTCTTCGCATGAGTTGTGCTATCCTTGCAATGTCATTTTATTTTGCTTTACTTGCTGTTTGAATGAAATACCAAGATCTGAAATTCTTAAATGAGAGAGAGTCTTCACATAGTTACATAATTATTTAGCTACTCATTGATCTTCACTTATATCTTTTTGGAGTAGTTTGTCATTTACTTGTGTGCTTCACTTATATCCTATGAGTAAATGGTTGAATGAGTTTAATGTAATAAATCTGAAATTATATATGTCTCATTTGCTTATCCCATGGGGAGTAATGACTTCACATCTAAGAAGTAGAGGTTGTAAATTTCTTGAAGGTTAGCAAGCATTGTATTGGTCATTTGAACAATTCATGAAAGAATATTGAAGGAAGAGAGATTTCACATATAAATATACTATCTTAGACATCTTTTATAATTGTGAGCACTCATTAAGTATGATATGCTAAAGAGTTGATGTTGGACAAGGAAGACAACATAATGGGTTATGTTTTCTCACATCTCAGTTAAAGTATATTGTCATGGATCATTCAAACATGTTGAGCTTGCCTTTCCCCCTCATGCTAGCCAAAATTCCTTGCACCAAGTAGAGATACTACTTGTGCTTCCAAATATCCTTGAACCCGGTTTTTGCCATGAGAGTCCACCATACCTACCTATGGATTGAGTAAGATCCTTCAAGTAAGTTGTCATCGGTGCAAGCAATAAACATTTCTCTCTAAATATGTATGATCTATTAGTGTGAAGAAAATAAGCTTTATACAATCTTGTTATGGAAGCAATAAAAGCGACGGACTGCATAATAAAGGTTCATATACAAGTGGCGATATAAAGTGATGTTCTTTTGCATTCAGATTTTATGCATCCAACCATAAAAGCGCATGACAACCTCTGCTTCCCTCTGCGAAGGGCCTATCTTTTACTTTATGTCTTTTACTGTTATGCAAGAGTCAAGGTGATCTTCACCGTTCCTTTTTTCATTTTATCCTTTGGCAAGCACCTCGTGTTGGAAAGATCCTGATATATATATATATATATATATATATATATATATATCCAATTGGATGTAAGTTAGCATGAACTATTATTGTTGACATCACCCAAAGGTGAATACGTTGGGAGGCAACACTATAAGCCCCTATCTTTCTTAGTGTCCAATTAAAACTCCATAGCCATTAGTATTGCGTGAGTGTTAGCAATCATGGAAGACTATATGATAGTTGAGTATGTGGAGTTTGCTAAATTAAAGCTCTGACATAGACCCTTCCTGAAAATAAGATGAATTGTAATTGTTTGATGACTGAGAATGAAGTTTGCTAGCTTTCAAGAAAGTTTATGGTCCATGCTTTAACATGTGAATTGCTTGTTACTTGTTCGTGAGAAGTTTTATGAGATGAACTACTGTTATGACATATAATCATGCTAGAAAAGGTGATTGAAATTATCATTGATCAAACTTGTGCACCTGCTAGCATTCACACTTCATAAATTCTTTCTTTTATCATTTACCTACTCGAGGATGAGCAGGAATTAAGCTTGGGGATGCTGATACGTCTCCAATGTATCTATAATTTATGAAGCATTCATGCTATTTTATTATTTGTTTTGAATGATTACGGGCTTTATTATACACTTTTATATTACTTTTGGGACTAACCTATTAACCGAAGGCCCAACCCATATTGTTGTTTTCTTGCCTATTTTAGTGTTTCGAAGAAAAGGAATATCAAACGGAGTCCAAACGGAATAAAACCTTCGGAAAAGTTATTTTTGGAACAGAAGCAATCCAGGGAACTTGGAGTGCAAGCCAGGGAAGCTTCGAGGAAGCCATGAGATAGGGGGCATTCCCACCCCCCTAGACGCGCCCTCCACCCTCGTGGGCCCCTCGAGGCTCCCTCGACCGACTTCTTTCACCTATATATTCCCATATACCCTAAAAACATCGAAGACGAAGATAGATCGGGAGTTCCGCCGCCACAAGCCTCTGTAGCCACCAAAAACCTGTCGGGAGCCCGTTCGGCACCCTGTCGGAGGGGGAACCCATCACCGGTGGCCATATTCATCATCCCGGCGCTCTCCATGACGAGGAGGGAGTAGTTCACCCTCAAGGCTGAGGGTATGTACCAGTAGCTATGTGTTTGATCTCTTTCTCTCTCGTGTTCTCTCTATGGCACGATCTTGATGTATCGCGAGCTTTGCTATTATAGTTGGATCTTATGATGTTTCTCCCCCTCTACTCTCTTGTGATGAATTGAGTTTTCCCTTTGAAGTTATCTTATCGGATTGAGTCTTTAAGGATTTGAGAACACTTGATGTATGTCTTGCCGTGCTTATCTGTGGTGACAATGGGATATCACGTGATCCACTTGATGTATGTTTTGGTGATCAACTTGCGGGTTCCACCCATGAACCTATGCATAGGGGTTGGCACACGTTTTCGTCTTGACTCTCCGGTAGAAACTTTGGGGCACTCTTTGAAGTACTTTGTGTTAGTTGAATAGATGAATCTGAGATTGTGTGATGCATATCATATAATCATGCCCACGGATACTTGAGGTGACAATGGAGTATCTAGGTGACATTAGGGTTTTGGTTGATTTGTGTCTTAAGGTGTTATTCTAGTATGAACTCTATGATAGATTGAACGGAAACAATAGCTTCGTGTTATTTTACTACGGACTCTTGAATAGATCGAGGAGAAAGGATAACTCTATGATAAAATGCGGCAATTGCTAACATGATTCGGACAGACTTAAGCATCGCTACGGGTGAGAAAGTCTCATCGTAGTCAACCCCTTGAACTTGTCGAAAACCTTTCACAACAAGTCGAGCTTTGTAGACAGTAACATTACCATCAGCGTCAGTCTTCTTCTTGAAGATCCATTTATTCTCGATGGCTTGCCGATCATCGGGCAAGTCAACAAAAGTCCATATTTGTTCTCATACATGGATCACATCTCAGATTTCATGGCCTCAATCCATTTTGCGAAATCTGGGCTCATCATCGCTTCCTCATAGTTTGTAGGTTCGCCATGGTCAAGTAACATGACCCCCAGAATAGGATTACCGTACCACTCTGGTGCGGATCTTACTCTGGTTGACCTACGAGGTTCGGTAGTAACTTGATCTGAAGTTTCATGATCAATATCATTAGCTTCCTCACTAATTGGTGTAGGTGTCACAGGAACCGGTTTCTGTGATGAACTACTTTCCAATAAGGGAGCAGGTACAGTTAACTCATCAAGTTTTACTTTCCTCCCACTCACTTCTTTTGAGAGAAACTCCTTCTCTAGAAAGGATCCAAATTTAGCAACAAAAGTCTTGCCTTCGGATCTGTGATAGAAGGTGTACCCAATAGTCTCCTTTGGGTATCCTATGAAGACACATTTCTCTGATTTGGGTTCGAGCTTATCAGGTTGAAGTTTTTTCACATAAGCATCCTAGCCCAAAACTTTAAGAAACGACAACTTTGTTTTCTTGCCAAACCACAGTTCATACAGCATCATCTCAACGGATTTTGACGGTGCCCTATTTAACGTGAATGTAGCCGTCTCTAAAGCATAACCCCAAAATGATAGCGGTAAATCAGTAAGAGACATCATAGATCACACCATATCTAGTAAAGTACGATTACGACGTTCGGGCACACCATTACGTTGTGGTGTTCCGGGTGGCGTGAGTTGTGAAACTATTCCGCATTGTTTCAAATGTAGACCAAACTCGTAACTCAAATATTCTCCTCCACGATCAGATCATAGAAATTTTATTTTCTTGTTACGATGATTTTCCACTTCACTCTGAAATTCTTCGTACTTTCCAAATGTTTCAGACTTATGTTTCATTAAGTAGATATACCCACATCTGCTCAAATCATCAGTGAAAGTGAGAAAATAACGATACCCGCCACGAGCCTCAATGTTCTTTGGACCACATACATTAGTATGTATGATTTCCAATAAATCTGTTGCTCGCTCCATAGTTCTGGAGAACGACGTTTTAGTCATCTTGCCCATGAGGCACGGTTCATAAGTACCAAGTGATTCATAATCAAGTGATTCCAAAAGTCCATCAGTATGGAGTTTCTTCATGCGCTTTACACCAATATGACCCAAACGGCAGTGCCACAAATAAGTTGCACTATCATTATCAACTCTGCATCTTTTGGCTTCAACATTATGAATATGTGTATCACTACTATCGAGATTCAGTAAAATAGACCACTCTTCAAGGGTGCATGGCCATAAAATATATTACTCATATAAATAGAACAACCATTATTCTATGATTTAAATGAATAACCGCCTCGCATCAAACAAGATCCAGATTTAATGTTCATGCTTAACGCTGGCACCAAATAACAATTATTCAAGTCTAAAACTAATCCCGAAGGTAGATGTAGAGGTAGCGTGCTGACCGCGATCACATGGACTTTGGAACCATTTCCCACGTGCATCATCACCTCGTCCTTAGTCAATCTTCGCTTAATCCGTAGTCCCTATTTTGAGTTGCAAATATTAGCAACAAAACCAGTATAAAATACCCAGGTGCTACTGCGAGCATTAGTAAGGTACACATCAATAACATGTATATCACATATACCTTTGTTCACCTTTCCATCCTTCTTATCCGCCAAATACTTGGGGCAGTTCCGCTTCCAGTGACCAGTCCCTTTGCAGTAGAAGCACTCAGTCTCAGGTTTAGGTCCAGCCTTAGGTTTATTCTCTTGAGCGGCAACTTGCTTGCCATTCTTCTTGAAGTTCCCCTTCTTCTTCCCTTTACCCTTTTTATTGAAACTGGTGGTCTTGTTGACCATCAACAGTTGATGCTCCTTTTTGATTTCTACCTCCGCAGCTTTTAGCATTGCGAAGAGCTCGGGAATAGTCTTGTTCATCCCTTGCATATTATAGTTCATCACGAAGCTCTTGTAGCTTGGTGGCAGTGATTGACGAATTCTGTCAATGACACTATCATCAGGAAGATTAACTCCCAGTTGAATCAAGTGATTATTATACCCAGACATTTTGAGTATATGTTCACTGAAAGAACTATTCTCCTCCATCTTGCAGCTATAGAACTTATTGGAGACTTCATGTCTCTCAATCTGGGCATTGGCTTGAAATATTAACTTCAACTCCTGGAACATCTCATATGCTCCATGACATTCAAAATGTCGTCAAAGTCCCGGTTCGAAGCCCTAAAGCATGGCACACTGAACTATCGAGTAGTCATCAGCTTTGCTCTCCTAGACGTTCTTAACGTCGTCAGTTGCATCAGCAGCAGGCCTGGCACCCAGCGGTGCTTCCAGGACGTAATTCTTCTATGCAGCAATGAGGATAATCCTCAAGTTACGGACCTAGTCCATGTAATTGCTACCATCATCTTTCAACTTAGCTTTCGCAAGGAACGCATTAAAATTCAACGGAACAATAGCACGGGCCGTCTATCTACAATAACATAGACAAGCAAAAATACTATCAGGTACTAAGTTCATGATAAGTTAAACTTCAATTAATCATATTACTTAAGAACTCCCACTTAGATAGACATCCCTCTAATCATCTAAGTGATCACGTGATCCAAATCAACTAAACCATGTCCGATCATCACGTGAGATGGAGTAGTTTTCAATGGTGAACATCACTATGTTGATCATATCTACTATATGATTCACGCTCGACCTTTCGTTCCCAATGTTCCGAGGCCATATCTGTATATGCTAGGCTCGTCAAGTTTAACCTGAGTATTCCGCATGTGCAACTGTTTTGCACCCGTTGTATTTGAACGTAGAGCCTATCACACCCGATCATCACGTGGTGTCTCAGCATGAAGAACTTTTGCAATGGTGCATACTCAGGGAGAACACTTATACCTTGAAATTTAGTGAGAGATCATCTTATAATGCTACCGTCAATCAAGCAAAATAAGATGCATAAAGGATAAACATCACATGCAATCAATATAAGTGATATGATATGGCCATCATCATCTTGTGCTTGTGATCACCATCTCCGAAGCACCATCAAGATCACCATCGTCACCGGCGCGACACCTTGATCTTCATCGTAACATCGTTGTCATTTCACCACCTATTGCTTCTAAGACTATCGCTACCGCTTAGTGATAATGTAAAGCAATTACAGGGCGATTGCATTGCATACAATAAAGCGACAACCATATGGCTCCTGCCAGTTGCCGATAACTTTGTTACAAAGCATGATCATCTCATACAATAAAATTTAGCATCATGTCTTGACCATATCACATCACAACATGCCCTGCAAAAACAAGTTAGATGTCCTCTACTTTGTTGTTGCAAGTGTTACGTGGCTGCTACGGGCTGAGCAAGAACCGTTCTTACCTACGCATCAAAACCACAACGATAGTTCGTCAAGTTAGTGTTGTTTTAACCTTCTCAAGGATCGGGCATAGCCAAACTTGGTTCAACTAAAGTTGGAGAAACTGACACCCGCCAGTCACCTATGTGCAAAGCACGTCGATAGAACCAGTCTCGTGTAAGCATACGCGTAATGTCGGTCCGGGCCGCTTCATCCAACAATACCGCCGAACCAAAGTATGGCATGCTGGTAAGCAGTATGACTTGTATCGCCCACAACTCACTTGTGTTCTACTCGTGCATATAACATCTACGCATAAAACCAGGCTCGGGTGCCACTGTTGGGGAACGTAGTAATTTCAAAAAAATTCCTATGCATACGCAAGATCATGGTGATGCATAGCAACGAGAGGGGAGAGTGTTGTCCACGTACCCTCGTAGATCAAAAGCGGAAGCATTAGCACAACGCGGTTGATGTAGTCGTACGTCTTCACAATCCGACCGATCAAGTACCGAACGTACGACACCTCTGAGTTCAGCACACGTTCGGCTCGATGATGTCCCACGAACTCCGATCCAGCAGAGCTTTGCGGGAGAGTTCCGTCAGCACGATGGTGTGATGACGGTGTTGATGATGCTACTAACGCAGGGCTTCGCCTAAGCACCACTACGATATTATCGAGGTGGAATATGGTGGAGGGGGCACCGCACACGGCTAAGAGTTCAAGAGATCAATTGTTGTGTCTAGATGTGCCCCCTGCCCTCGTATATAAAGGATCAAGGGGGAGGGGCGACCGGCCAGGAGGAGGGCGCGCCAGGGAGGAGTCCTACTCCCACCAGGAGTAGGACTCCCTCTTTTCCTAGTTGGAGTAGGAGGAGGAAAGGAAGGGAGATCGGAGAGGAAGGAAAGGGGGGGCGCCGCCCCCCTCTCCTTGTCCAATTTGGACTAGAGGGGGAGGGGGCGCCGCCCCCCTCTCCTTGTCCAATTTGGACTAGAGGGGGAGGGGGCGCGCGGCCTGCCCTGGCTGCACCTACTCTTCTCCACTAGGGCCCATCAGGCCCACTAAATCCCCCGGGGGGTTCCGATAACCCCCCGGTACTCCGGTATATGTCCGAAACCTCCCGAAACACTTCCGGTGTCCGAACATAGTCATCCAATTTATCGATCTTTAGGTCTCGACCATTTCGAGACTCCTCGTCATGTCCGTGATCATATCCGCGACTCTGAACTACCTTTGGTACATTAAAACACAAAAATTCATAATACCGATCGTCACCGAACTTTAAGCGTGCGGACCCTACGGGTTCGAGAACTATGTAGACATGACCGAGACATGTTTCCGGTCAATAACCAATAGCGGAACCTGGATGCTCATATTGGCTCCTACATATTCTATGAAGATCTTTATCGGTCAAACCGCATAACAACATACGTTGTTCCCTTTGTCATCGGTATGTTACTTGCCCGAGATTCGATCGTCGGTATCTCAATACCTAGTTCAATCTCGTTACCGGCAAGTCTCTTTACTCGTTCCGTAATGCATCATCCCGCAACTAACTCATTAGCTACATTGCTTGCAAGGCTTATAGTGATGTGCATTACCGAGAGGGCCCAGAGATACCTCTCCGACAATCGGAGTGACAAATCCTAATCTCGAAATACGCCAACTCAACATGTACCTTCGGAGACACCTGTAGAGCTCCTTTATAATCACCCAGTTACGTTGTGACGTTTGGTAGCACACAAAGTGTTCCTCCGGTAAATGGGAGTTACATAATCTCATAGTCATAGGAACATGTATAAGTTATGAAGAAAGCAATAGCAACATACTAAACGATCAAGTGCTAAGCTAACAGAATGGGTCAAGTCAATCACATCATTCTCCTAATGATGTGATCCCGTTAATCAAATGACAACTCATGTCTATGGCCAGGAAACACAACCATCTTTGATCAACGAGCCAGTCAAGTAAAGGCATACTAGTGACACTATGTTTGTCTATGTATTCACACATGTATTATGTTTCCGGTTAATACAATTCTAGCATGAATAATAAACATTTATCATGATATGAGGAAATAAATAATAACTTTATTATTGCCTCTAGGGCATATTTCCTTCACCCCCTGCCCCCGTATATAAAGGACCAGGGGAGGGGGCGGCCAGCCAGGAGGAGGGCGCGCCAGGGAGGAGTCCTACTCCCACCGGGAGTAGGACTCCCTCTTTTCCTAGTTGGAGTAGGAGGGGCAAAGGAAGGGAAGGAGAAAGGAGGAAGGAAAGGGGGAGCCACTCCCCCCTCCTTGTCCAATTCGGACTAGAGGGGGAGGGGGTGCACGGCCAGCCCGAGCACCCCTCCTCTTCTCCACTAAAGCCCATCATGGCCCATTAAACTCCCCGAGGGGTTCCGGTAACCCCCGGTACTCCGGTATATGTCCGAAATTCCCTGAAACCATTCCGGTGTCCGAACATAGTCGTCTAATATATCAATCTTTATGTCTCAACCATTTCGAGACTCCTCGTCATGTCCGTGATCATATCCGGGACACGGCACTACCTTCGGTACATCAAAAACACAAAACTCAAAATACCGATCATCATCTAACTTTAAGCGTGCGGACCCTACGGGTTCGAGAACTTTGTACACATGACCGAGACTCGTTTTCGGTAAATAACCAATAGCGGAACCTGGATGCTCATATTGGTTCCCACATATTCTACGAAGATCTTTATCAGTCAAACCGCATAACTATATACATTGTTCCCTTTGTCATTGGTATGTTACTTACCCAAGATTTGATCGTCGATATCTCAATACCTAGTTCAATCTCGTTACCGGCAAGTCTCTTTACTCGTTACGTAATGCATCATCCTGCAACTAACTCATTAGCTACATTGCTTGCAAGGCTCATATTGATGTGCATTTCCGAGAGGGCCTAGAGATACCTCTCCGACAAACGGAGTGACAAATCCTAATCTTGAAATACGCCAACTCAACATGTACCTTTGGAGACACCTGTAGAGCTCCTTTATAATCACCCAGTTACGTTGTGACGTTTGGTAGCACACAAAGTGTTCCTTCGATAAACGGGAGTTGCATAATCTCATAGTCATAGGAACATGTGCAAGTTATGAAGAAAGCAATAGCAACATACTAAACGATCAAGTGCTAAGCTAACGGAATGGGTCAAGTCAATCACATCATTCTCCTAATGATGTGATCCCATTAATCAAATGACAACTCATGTCTATGGCTAGGAAACACAACCATCTTTGATCAATGAGCTAGTCAAGTAGAGGCATACTAGTGACACTATGTTTGTCTATGTATTCACACATGTATTATGTTTCCGGTTAATACAATTCTAGCATGAATAATAAACATTTATCATGATATGAGAAAATTAATAATAACTTTATTATTGCCTCTACGGCATATTTCCTTCAGTCTCCCACTTGCACTAGAGTCAATAATCTAGATTACATAGTAATGATTCTAACACCCATGGAGCCTTGGTGTTGATCATGTTTTGCTCGTGGAAGAGGCTTAGTCAACGGGTCTGCAACATTCAGATCTGTATGTATCTTGCAAATCTCTATGTCTCCCACCTCGACTTGGTCCCGGATGGAATTGAAGCGTCTCTTGATGTGCTTGGTTCTCTTGTGAAATCTGGATTCCTTTGCCAAGGCAATTGCACCAGTATTGTCACAAAAGATTTTCATTGGACCCGGTGCACTAGGTATGACACGTAGATCGGATATGAACTCCTTCATCCAGACTCCTTCATTTGCTGCTTCCGAAGCAGCTATGTACTCCGCTTCACATGTAGATCCCTCCACGACGCTTTGTTTAGAACTGCACCAACTCACAGCTCCACCGTTCAATATAAACATGTATCCGGTTTGCGATTTAGAATCGTCCGAATCAGTGTCAAAGCTTGCATCGACGTAAGCATTTACGACTAGATCTTTGTCACCTCCATAAACGAGAAACATATCCTTAGTCCTTTTCAGGTATTTCAGGATATTCTTGACCGATGTCCAGTGATCCACTCCTGGATTACTTTGGTACCTCCCTGCCAAACTAATAGCAAGGCACACATCAGGTCTGGTACACAGCATTGCATACATGATAGAGCCTATGGCTGAAGCATAGGGAACTTCTTTCATTTTCTATCTATGTTCTGCAGTGGTCGGGCATTGAGTCTGACTCAACTTAACACCTTGTAATACAGGCAAGAACCCTTTCTTTGCTTCATCCATTTTGAACCTTTTCAAAACTTTATCAACGTATGTGCTTTTTGAAAGTCCAATTAAGCGTCTTGATCTATCTCTATAGATCTTGATGCCCAATATATAAGCAGCTTCACCGAGGTCTTTCATTGAAAAACTTTTATTCAAGTATCCTTTTATGCTATCCAGAAATTCTATATCATTTCCAATTAACAATATGTCGTCTACATATAATATCAGAAATGCTACTGAGCACCCACTCACTTTCTTGTAAATACAGGCTTCTCCAAAAGTCTGTACAAAACCATATGCTTTGATCACACTATCAAAGCGTTTATTCCAACTCCGAGAGGCTTGCACCAGTCCATAAATGGATCGCTGGAGCTTGCACACTTTGTTAGCACCTTTTGGATTGACAAAACCTTCTGGTTGCATCATATACAACGCTTCTTCTAGAAATCCATTCAGGAATGCAGTTTTGAGATCCATTTGCCATATTTCATAATCATAAAATGCAGCAATTGCTAACATGACTCGGACAGACTTAAGCATCGCTACAGGTGAGAAAGTCTCATCGTAGTCAGCCCCTTGAACTTGTCAAAAACCTTTTGCAACAAGTCGAGCTTTGTAGATAGTAACATTACCATCAGCGTTAGTCTTCTTCTTGAAGATCCATTTATTTTCGATGGCTTGCCGATCATCGGGCAAGTCAACCAGAGTCCATACTTTGTTCTCATACATGGATCCCATCTCAGATTTCATTGCCTCAAGCCATTTTGCGGAATCTGGGCTCATCGTCGCTTACTTAGTTCGTAGGTTCGCCATGGTCAAGTAACATGACCTCCAGAATAGGATTACCGTACCACTCTGGTGCGGACCTTACTATGGTTGACCTACGAGGTTCGGTAGTAACTTGACCTGAAGTTTCATGATCAATATCATTAACTTCCTCACTAATTTGTGTAGACGTCACAGGAACCGGTTTCTGTGATGAACTACTTTCAAATAAGGGAGTAGGTACAGTTACCTCATCAAGTTCTACTTTCCTCCCACTCACTTCTTTTGAGAGAAACTCCTTCTCTAGAAAGGATCCAAATTTAGCAACAAAAGTCTTGCATTCGGATCTGTGACAGAAGGTGTACCCAATAGTCTCCTTTGGGTATCCTATGAAGACACATTTCTTTGATTTGGGTTCGAGCTTATCAGGTTGAAGTTTTTTTACATAAGAATCATGATAACCCACAAGTGTAGGGGATCGCAACAGTTTTCGATAAGTAAGAGTGTCGAACCCAAGGAGGAGCTAAAGGTAGAATAAATATTCCCTCAAGTTCTATCGACCACCGATACAACTTTACCCATGCTTGACGTTTGCTTTACCTAAAACAAGTATGAAACTAGAAGTACTTTGTAGGTGTGATAGAATAGGTTTGCAAGATAATAAAGAACACGTAAATAAAAAGTAGGAGATGTTTAGATAAAGATGCAATAAAGTAAATATAGCGAGTGTGGAAAAGTGGTGGTAGGAGTTGTGAAAGTGTCCCTAAGAAATTGACTACCTTACTAGACCGATAGCAAGTTTTATGTGGGAGAGGCCACTGCTAGCATGTCATCCCTGACTTGGAATTCTATGCACTTATGATTGGAACTATTAGCAAGCAGTCCGCAACTACTAACGTTCATTAAGGTAAAACCCAACCATGGCATTAATATATATTGGCCCCCCTTCAATCCCATACGCAACAATCCCCTTACTCGGGTTTAAGCTTTTGTCACTCTAGCAACCCACTATAAGCGAATCATGAACGTATTGCAACACCCTACAGCGGGAATCCCTCACGCTTGCGTGACACGGAGGGCACAATAGGACAGCAACATAACCACAAGAAAAATAAACCAATCATAGCAATTCATCAACCACCAATAGGATAATGAAAATCTACTCAGACATCATAGGATGGCAACACATCATTGGATAATAATATGAAGCATAAAGCACCATGTTCAAGTAGAGGGTACAGCGGGTTGCGGGAGAGTGGACCGCTGGATATAGATGGGGGAAGGTGATGGAGATGTTGGTGAATATGACGGCGGTGTTGTTGAAGATCGCGGTGATGATGATGGCCACCGGCAGCGCTCCGGCGCCACCGGAAGCAAGGGGGAGAGAGACCCCCTTCTTCTTCTTCTTCCTTGACCTCCTCCCTAGATGGGAGAAGGGTTTCCCCTCTGTTCCTTGGCTCCCATGGCTTGGGAGGGGCGAGAGCCCCTCCTAGATTGGATCTATCTCTATGTTTCTGCATTCTCTGTTTCTGCCCCTTCACTGTTTCCTTTATATCTGGAGATCCGTAACTCCGATTGGGGTGAATCTTTCGCCCAGATTTTTCTCGTAAAATTAGCTTTCTTGCAGCAAAAGAAGAGCGTCAACTGCCTTACGGGTGGCCCACGAGAGTCCAGGGTGCGCCTAGGGGGGGAGGGCGCGCCCCCCTGTCTCGTGGCCACCCCGGACACCGTTTCGCGTTGATTCTTCCTTCAGAAAATCCCAAATATTCCAAAATAATTCTCCGTCCGTTTTTATCCCGTTTGGATTCTGTTTGATATTGGTTTTCTGCGAAACATAAAACATGCAACAGACAGGAACTGGCACTGGGCACTGGATCAATATGTTAGTCCCAAAAATAGTATAAAAAGTTTCCAAAAGTACATGAAAGTTGAAGAATATTGGCATGGAACAATCAAAAATTATAGATACGACGGAGACGTATCAACGTCCCCAAGCTTAATTCCTGCTCGTCCTCGAGTAGGTAAATGATAAAAAAAGATAATTTTTGATGTGGAATGCTACCTAACATAATCTTTATCATATGTCTAATCATGGCATGAATATTAAGACACGAGTGATTCAAAGCAATAGTCTATCATTTGACATAAAAAACAATAATACTTCGAGCGTACCAATAAAGCAATCATGTCTTTTCAAAACAACAAGGCCAAAGCAAGCTTATCCCTACAAAATCATATAGTTTGGCCATGCTTCAATTTCGTCACACAAAATGCCCCCATCATGCACAACCCCGATGACGAGCCGAGCAATTGGTTCATACTTTTTAATGTGATTCAGCTTTTTCAACCCTCAC
Organism: Triticum aestivum; assembly: GCF_018294505.1. Classification (NCBI taxonomy): domain Eukaryota; kingdom Viridiplantae; phylum Streptophyta; class Magnoliopsida; order Poales; family Poaceae; genus Triticum; species Triticum aestivum. Next base: position 585,553,266 of record NC_057810.1, read on the forward strand.
ACAATACATGAGCGCAAGCCATGGATATAGCACTATAGGTGGAATAGAATATAATGATGGAGGTTATATGGAGAAGATAAAAAGGGATAAAGTCACACATCGACGCGGCTAATCAACGGGCTATGGAGATGCCCATCAATTGATGTCAATGCGAGGAGTAGGGATTGCCATGCAATGGATGCGCTAAGAGCTATAAGTATATGAAAGCTCAAACTGAAAACTAAGTGGGTGTGCATCCAACTTGCTTGCTCATGAAAACCTAGGGCATTTGAGGAAGCCCGTCGTTGGAATATACAAGCCAAGTTCTATAATGAAAATCCCCACTAGTATATGAAAGTGACAACATAGGAGACAATCTATATGAAGAACATGGTGCTACTTTGAAGCACAAGTGTGGAAAAGGGATAGTAACATTGCCCCTTGTTTCTTTTTCTTTTTTTTCTTTTTTGGGTGGGCTTCTTTGGCCCCCTTTTTTATTTAGGCTTCTTTGGCCTTTCCCCTTTTTTCTTTTTTTTCTTTTTTTCTTTTTTTCATGGGGCAATGCTCTATAATGATGATCGTCACACTTTTATTTACTTACAACTCAATATTACAACTCGATACTAGAACAAAGATATGACTCTATATGAATGCTTCCGACGGTGTACCGGGATGTGCAATGATCTAGCGTAGCAATGACATCAAAAAACGGACAAGCCATGAAAACATCATGCTAGCTATCCTACAATCATGCAAAGCGATATGACAATGGATGCTCAAGTCATGTATATGATGATGATGGAAGTTGCATGGTAATATATCTCGGAATGGCTATGGAAATGCCATAATAGGTAGGTATGGTGGCTGTTTTGAGGAAGATATAATGAGGCTTATATGTGATAGAGTGTATCGTATCACGGGGTTTGGATGCACCGGTGAAGTTTGCGCCAACTCTCGAGGTGAGAAAGGGCAATGCACGGTACCGAAGAGGCTAGCAATGATGGAAAGGTAAAAGTGTGTATAATCCATGGACTCACATTAGTCATAAAGAACTCATATACTTATTGCAAAAGTTTATTATCCCTCGAAGCAAAGTACTATGACGCATGCCCCTAGGGGGATAGATTGGTAGGAAAAGACCATCGCTCGTCCCTAACAGGCACTCATAAGGAAGACAATCAAAGAAACACCCCATGCTTCAAATTTGTCACACAACGGTTACCATACGTGCATGTTACGGGACTTGCAAACCTCAACACAAGTGTCTCTACAATCCACAACCACCCACTAGCATAACTCTAATATCACCATCTTTATATCGCAAAACTATTGCAAGGAATCAAACATATCATATTCAGCGATCTACAAGTTTATGTAGGATTTTATGACTAACCATGTGAATGACCAATTCCTGTCATCTCTCTAAATAGATATAAGTGGAGCAAGAGAGTTTAATGCTTTCTACAAAATATATGCCCACGCTCTAACAAATATAAGTGAAGCAAAAGAGCATTCTACAAATGGCGGTTGTCTATGTGAAGAGAAACAGACAATCCAAACTTTAAATGATATAAGTGAAGCACATGAAGCATTCTATAAAGCCACACTCAAAAGATTTAAGTGAAGTGCAATGAGAATTCTATAAATCAACCAAGGACTATCTCATACCAGCATGGTGCATAAAAGAAAAATGAAAACTAAATGCAAATGCAAAAGACACTCCAAGACTTGCACATAATGCATAAACGAAACGAATACGAAAACATGCCGATACTTGTTGAAGAAAGAGGGGATGCCTTCCAGGGCATCCCCAAGCTTAGACGCTTGAGTCTCCTTGAATATTTACTTGGGGTGCCTCGGGCATCCCCAAGCTTGAGCTCTTGCCTCTCTTCCTTTTCCTCATATCGAGACTTCCTCGTTTAGACACTTCATCCACACAAAACTTCAACAGAAAACTCGGTAAGATCCGTTAGTATAATAAAGCAAATCACCACTCTAAGTACTGTTGCAAACCAATTCATATTTTGTTTTTGCATTGTTTCTACTGTAATATAGCTTTTTCATGGCTTAATCCACTGATATAAATTGATAGATTCATCAAAACAAGCAAACTATGCATCAAAAACAGAATCTGTCAAAAACAGAACAGTCTATAGCAATCTAAAACATCCACCATACTTCTGGTACCCCACAAATTCTACTAAAATTATTAAAAATAAACAAGTTGTATAGAAAGACAGTGCAAAAGGAATCAGAACCAATTGACGTTCCAGTTAAAAATGTAAAATTGCGCACTACAGCCAAAGTTTCTGTCCTGCACCGTACAAACCAACAAGCATTGTAAACATCCTAAAGGCAAACCTTGGCACATTATTTTTATAATACAAATGAATTGTACAAGGGGATAATTATTTTTGAGGAAAAGTTTCTGTAATCAAGATTCACAAAAGTTTCCGTGAGCATGAACAAAGTTCAAGGCTAGCTCCCACTTCAACAATGCTTGTCTTTCTCACTTTCACTTTCCTTTTTGAAAAGTTTTTTAGGTTCCCCTCTTTATTTATTTTTTGTTTTTAAACTATATAAAAGAACTCAACAGAAATAAATGACTCTCTAAAACTTCTGGGTTGTCTCTCTGGCAGCGCTTTCTTTAAAGCCAATAAGCTAGGCATTTAGTGCTCAAGTAATGGATCCACCCGGATCCCAAGGTATATAAAAGCCAATTTTAATTAACAATGATTTGTAATTTAGTAGTGAGCACAAAGTAACATATATCAAGCAATGACAAAGTCTACCTCTCTTCCTATGCATCGGCATGTCATAAAAGGACAATTCATGCACACATGGTAAAGGCCAATGCATAGTATAAGCAGTTTCTTTAAATTCTATCGTGTTGGAAACATAAAGAGGCGGAGATAAAGTTCCTCTCATAATAATTGCAAGTAGGAGCAGCAAGCACATGTATATTACATTCATCAAAATCATCATGTGCAATGGTAATAGGCAACCCATCAATATAATCCTTAATAAGCACAAACTTCTCTGATATACACTACATGAATCTGCTACTTTGCCATCTGCCACGGCGGACGGCAAAGGCATGGATGGCGGACGACAAAGACCTTTGCCGTCAGCCGCGGACGGCAAAAGGTGATGGCAAAGTAGGGGACGGCAAAGAGCTGCGTTGCCGTCTACTTCAGGCATCTGGCGGCAAAGGGGCCTTTGCCATCAGCAGTGGACGGCAAAGAAGACGGACGACAATAAATGCGTTGTTACTCCGTTAGGTGGTTAACGGCAGGCCTTTGCCGTCCGCTGCGAACGGCAAAGCCTTTGCCGTCAGCTGCTGATGGCAAACTGACCAAATTGGTCAGCCTCCCAGGAAGCACAGTTGCCTGCCACGTGGCCTCTTTGCCGTCCGCTGCTAATGGCAAAGAACCCTTTGCCATCGGTGGCAGACGACAAAGAGCCTGCATATTGTCTCTTTTTTTCTGTTTTTTTAATCCAACAATTTTCACAGCAAATATATATGACATATATAGATATATTTCCATATCACATATCCAGCACATAAGTTTCATCCATACACATTGTTCATACATAAGCAAGTTCCATCCATACACATTGTTCATACATAAGCAAGTTCCATCCATATACATATTACAATGCAAAGTTTCATCAAGATAGCAAGTTCTATCATAGCAAGCTAGATACAATGCAAAGTTTCATCGAAGGAAAAGCAAGCACTCCATCATAGCAAGCTAGCTTCCATGAAGTGAATGAAATCTGCAAAATGGTAAATAAGAAAGTTAGAAATAGGTGACTAGAACAAGAAGAACACTAGAACAAGAAGTATATGTCATTTATGAGCTAACTTAGGTGAAATGGATCATATATGAGCTAACAAAGTTGAAATGGGTTGTTTATGAGCTAACTTAGTTGAAATAGATCATTTATGAGCTAACTTAGTTGAAATGGGTCGTTTATGAGCCAACTTAGGTGAAATGGATCGTTTATGAGCTAACTTAGGTGAAATGGATCGTTTTTTGAGCTAACTTAGGTGAAATGAATCATTTATGAGCTTTTATGAGCTAACTTAGTTGAAATGGGTCGTTTATGACCTAACTTAGGTGAAATGGATCATTTAAGAGCTAATTTAGGTGAAATGGATCGTTTTTAGCTAACTTAGGTGAAATTGATCGTTTAGGAGAAAATCTAGGTGAAATGGGTCATTTTGGAGCTAACCTATGTGAAATGGGTCATTTTGGAGCTACCTTGGTGAAATGAGTCATTTTGGAGCTAACCTAGGTGAAATGGGTCATTTTAAAGCTAACGTAGGTAAAATGGATCATTCACGAGCTAATCTACTAAAATGGGTCATTTTAGAGCTAACTTGGATAAATTGGATCAGTTGTAAGCTAACTAAGGTAAAATGAGTCATATTAGAGCTAACTTAGGTAAAATGGATCGTTTATGAGCTAACTAAGTTAATTATGCAATTTTTGACATAAGTAAGCTTATTAACTCATTCTGAAGGAAAAGAAGCTAACTCTAGGTCATTATGGTAAGCATATTGGAGGAAATAAAGCTAAGTCTAAGTCTAGAGAAACTTACCGTGATCAGGGAGGTGGAGGAGCGGGCTGGCTCGTGCCGGTAGCTGGAGAAGGATCGTGCGATGCGTTTTTGGAGTTAAGCTGCACCAAAGATCATTTCCAATGTCTCGTTAGCATTATGACACTCAAATGTTAAGACTAGCAAGTAATGTCCATTCAAATTAAACTCACCGTGCTCCCAGGAGCAATCACTGGCATCGGCGGAGCGGTATGACCAGACTTCTCGCACACAGACTGCACATTTGGTTTTCACAACAGAGTCATACTAGTTAGTAATGAGACTCAAATGTTAAGACTAGCAAGTAATCTGCAGAAGAAACTTACCACAAGGAGCTCATACATGGCCCTTGCCTGCATGTCATTCCGTGCCCTCTCCTCCTCCAACATCTTTGTCGTCCTCTCCTCCAACTCCCGCTGCCTCTCCGCCGCCTCCGCCAGAAGTTTCTCCGTTCTATCTCTCTCACTCTGTATAGCAGCCTGCAACACCACTCACATGACCATTTGTAATCATTGATGGAAGCGCACACAATGTAATGGAGAAAGATAGCTGAGTATGTATAACTAACCTTGATGGCGAGTTGGACTGGCCGTTCACGAGGCCTTATCTCAGGAGCGGAGCTCGACTGGCGCGCCTTGATCTCCGGGAGAGTGCTAGGACAACGGATAAGTCCATCTCCCATGGCTATGGAGCCATGGGACCTCCCGCCACCAGATATCATCAGCAACTCTGTATCAATGGGACCCTGGCTCGGGTTAAAGTCCTCCCCTTTCCTCGCCTTCCCCTGATCTCTATATTGCACGAGCTTGTCGTGGGCGGAGATGTTGGTGAAGTTCTTTGGATCATCGAGGTCAGACGCAGAGAATGCCTTGACTTTCTTGTAAGAGCCAGTGTGGGCCATGGCATACAGGTCGTACACCTCTGGCACCTTATCCGCCTTATTGTAGCGTGCTTGAAAGAGAGAAACAAAGTAAATTAGTAATTAAAGGTCTAAAGCTAGCATGATGAATGAATTGCATGAATCATGAAGCAAACCACATACCCAGTTCCGCCCGTACTGAAATAAGTTGGAGCTGCCTTGGTGGTGTGGCACACCTTCCATTTGGGCACGTTTGTCCTTGGCCTCGTTGTGGGTGGCCCGCCATTCTTTTGAGAACCTCCCATCGACCAACACCTCCCAACAATCCATCCGATCCGCACACCATCTCTGAGGGGCCTAAGTTAGCAAATAGAAACTTCAGCGCTACGGCTATGAATTACTAAATGAAGGAATTAAGTACAAGGCCTTAAGAATTACCTTCATGTACTGCTCCTTACTCAAGAACTTATCGCGGCACTCCTGCTTGGACTTCTTGATACCACGGTCGGCGTAGTAGTCTCGAACAGACTGCACCCGAGCCTCATGCCGTAAGTTCTGAAGTAGGCGCTTGCACTCCTTCTAGATAACATCTGCCGCCTCCTCCTCGTATCCCTCCTCACACCTGTAGAATGTCCGCAATCAAATGAGACAATATTGATTAGTACAATTAATAACTAGCTAGTTGAAGATTTTTAATTGTGTAAAGGAGATATTACCCAGAACTTTCTGATCACCATGTCTGCCCTTGTCTTGCACAAGACACCGTCGATAATCTCACACGGTGGGGCCGGGGCAGCCAAGTAGTGCTCCCAACTCAATCCAACCTCTGGAAGCCGACCCTCACCAGGAAACGTGACAAACCCCGGAAAGTTTTGCCGAATCAGAACTCCAAGGACGGAGTTGGGCCGGTGGACACTTTCATGGTGGTCCCAACCCCTGCAGCATGACAAGGCCAACGCATTAGTTATTTGAAGAAACGTGAATGCATAAGGTACAAAAAGATTAAATGCACTTACCTCTCCCCATCAGGGAAAATCAACCACCTCTGCTCGCGGGTCGCCGGCACGGACGGGAGCCGTGTAGCACCACGCTGGTAGACGTTGCCCCCCCCCCTCCTCCCCCTCCTCCTCAAAATCAGTCGGCTCCCCGCCATCATCAGCATGGCCACTCGGCTCCCCGCCATCATCAGCATGGCCACTCGGCTCCCGCCATCCTCAGGCTGACCCAACCAAGTACCCCATCCACGCGTGTGCTCCTCCGGGGTCTCGTGGGCCCAACTCTCGTGGGCCGAAGGCCCGTCGACCCGAGGCTCATGGGCCGAAGACCCGTGGACCGGAGGCTCGTGGACCGAAGTCCGTGTAGCCTCCTCCTCAGACAAGTCCACCCTAGCAGTCACGTGCTCGCGTGAAACAGCTGGGGGCGGCGGCGAGGAAGGCGCCGTAAGAGTCACCCTACCTCCTCTCCCGCGACCACGTGCTCCACCTCGGCCCTTCTTCTTACCTCGTCCCCTGCTGGGCACCGCGATCAACGAAGAAGGGCCCGATGGTGTCGCCATACTGTCCAGCAACGCTCGGCGGAGAGGTGCGTGTGGAATGGAAGACCTCACACTACGCGCCGACGAAGAAGGGGCCTCGGCGCGCTCCCGACCAGCGCCCACCATCTTTCAACACCTGCCATGAGAAAGAATAAACGAAATTAGTACAACATGAAAAAAAAGTATCGACATGAATAATAATATGTATATCACTTAAGTGTATCATCATCAAGTACAACATAAACAACTGCACATTTAAAACTACCCGATCAACACAATTATATATGATGTTTTTCATAACAAAATCGAAAAATATATGACCTAACTAATAATTCACAAATATATGACCCCGTCGGCCTCTGGAAGGCCAAAGAACACCTTTTCGGGAGGTGTCGGGGGTCGGGGTGTCGTGTCAGTGTCGGGGTGCCGTGTCGGGGTCGGGGTCGGGGTCTCGGGGTCGGGGTGTCGGGTCGGGGTGCCGGGTCGGGGTCGGGGTGCCGGGTCGGGGTCGGGGTCGGGGTGTCGGGTCAGGCTCGGGGTCGGGGTGTCGAGTCAGGCTCGGGGTCGGGGTCGGGGTCGGGGTCTCGGGGTCGGGGTGTCGAGTCGGGGTCGGGGTGTTGTGCCGGTGTCGGGGTCGGGGTGTCGGTGTCGGGGTCGGGTGCCGGGTCGGTGTCGGGGTCGGGGTGTCGGGTCACGCTCGGGGTCGGGGTGTCGGTGTCGGGGTCGGGGTCGGGGTCGGGGTGTCGGGGTCGGGGTCGGGGTCTCGGGGTCGGGGTGTCGGGTTGGGGTGTCGGGTCGGGGTCGGGGTGCCGTGTCGGTGTCGGGGTCGGGGTGTCGGGTCAGGCTCGGGGTCGGGGTGTTGAGTCAGTCTCGGGGTCGGGGTGTCGGTGTCGGTGTTGGGGTCGGTGTCGGGGTCGGGGTGCCGGGTCGGGGTTGGGGTGCCATGTCGGTGTCGGGGTCGGGTGTCGAGTCAGGCTCGGGGTCGGGGTGTCGGTGCCGGGGTCGGGATCGGGGTCGGGGTGTCGAGGTCGGGGTCAGGGTCGGGGTCTCGGGGTCGGGGTGTCGGGTCGGGGTACCGGGTCGGGGTCGGGTGTCGTGTCGGTGTCGGGGTCGGGGTGTCGGTGTCGGGGTCGGGGTGCCAGGTCGGGGTCGGGGTGCCATGTCGATGTCGGGGTCGGGGTGTCGGGTCAGGCTCGGGGTTGGGGTGTCGGTGTCGGTGTCGGGGTCGGGGTGTCGGGTCGGGGTCGGGGTCGGGGTCTCGGGGTCGGGGTGTCGGGTCGGGGTGCCGGGTCGGGGTCGGGGTGCCGTGTCGGTGTCGGGGTCGGGGTGTCGGGTCAGGCTCGGGGTCGGGGTGTCGGTGTCGGGGTCAGGGTCGGGGTGTCGGGGTCGGGGTCTCGGGGTCGGGGTGTCGTGTCGGGGTGCCGGGTCGGGGTCGGGGTGCCGTGTGGGGTCGGGTTTTTTTCCTCTTTTTTCCTTTTCTTCTTCTTCCTCTTCTTCCTTTTCTTCCTTTTATTCCTTCTTCTTCTTCTTCTTCTTCTTCTTCTTCTTCTTCTTCTTCTTCTTCTTCTTCCTCCTTTCCTTTTTCCTCTTCTTCTTCTCCTCCTCTCCTCTTTTTTCTTCTTCTTCTTCCTCTTCTTCTTTTTTCTTCTCCTTCTCCTCTTCTTCTTCTTCCTTTCCTTTTTCCTCTTCTTCTTCTCCTCCTCTCCTCTTTTTTCTTCTTCTTCTTCCTCTTCTTCTTTTTTCTTCTCCTCCTCCTCTTCTTCTTCTTCCTTTCCTTTTTCCTCTTCTTCTTGTCCTCCTCTCCTCTTTTTTCTTCTTCTTCTTCCTCTTCTTCTTTTTTCTTCTCCTCCTCCTCTTCCTCTTCTTCCTCTCTTGTTTTTTTTCTTCTTCTCCTCCTCCTCTCCTCTTTTTTCTTCTTCTTCTTCCTCTTCTTCTTTTTTCTTCTCCTCCTCCTCTTCTTCTTCTTCCTTTCCTTTTTCCTCTTCTTCTTCTCCTCCTCTCCTCTTTTTTCTTCTTCTTCTTTTTTCTTCTCCTCCTCCTCTTCTTCTTCTTCCTTTCCTTTTTCCTCTTCTTCTTCTCCTCCTCTCCTCTTTTTTCTTCTCCTTCTTCCTCTTCTTCTTTTTTCTTCTCCTCCTCCTCTTCCTCTTCTTCCTCTCCTGTTTTTTTCTTCTTCTTCTTCTCCTCTCCTCTTTTTTCTTCTTCTTCTTCCTCTTCTTCTTTTTTCTTCTCCTCCTCCTCTTCCTCTTCTTCCTCTCCTGTTTTTTTCTTCTTCTTCTTTTTCTTTCCTAAAACTGAACTAAACCTAAAACTAAACCTAAATCTAAAACTAAGACTAAATCTAAACTAAACATAAACCTAAAACTAAAAAAACAGAAAAAAGGAAAAACAGAGGAGGTAGAGCTCACCTGGGCTGGTGGAGGAGGTGGCCGGTGGAAGAGGGGGGAGGGGCGGCCTGGGGTGGCGACGCCGGGCCCGGGACGGTGGGGCGCGGGGGGGGGCGCCGGGGGGCCGGGGCGCGGCGGCGCCGAGACGGCAGGGCGGCGGGGGTGGTGGGGCGGGGGGCCGGTGGAGCGACGGCGCTGGGCGGCAGTGGCGACGAGGCGGGGGGCAGTGGAGGAGGGGGCGGGGCGGCCTGGGGCGGCGGCGCCGGGCTCGGGGCGGTGGGGCGCGGGGGGCTGGGGCGCCGGGGGGCCGGGGGGCGGCGGCGCCGAGACGGCAGGGCGGCGGGGGTGACGGGGCGGGGGCCGGTGGGGCGGCGGGGCGGTGGGGCGGCCGGGCGGCGGCGAGTGCTGGGGGCGGCAGCGCGCGTGTGGGGAGAGAAACAGAGAGAGAGGGCGGGGTGGGGCGCGCCCTTAGATATGTTGAATCTTTGCCGTCCGCTTTTTTGCTCTTTGTCGTCTGCTAGCAGACGACAAATAGGGGGGACGTTAAGTTTTTTTTAAGCAGCTCCTCAGTGGGACCCCCTTCCTCTTTGCCGTCAGCTAGCGGACGGCAAAGAACTGGCTGATGGCAAAGGCTTTCTTTGCCGTCAGCCAGTTCTTTGTCGTCTGCTTTCGGGTAGCTGATGGCAAAGAGCTTCTTTGCCGTCTGCTAGCTGACGGCAAAGAGCTGGCAGATGGCAAAGTAGCTGATTCCAGTAGTGATAGTGTGGTAGAGAGAATTCAAAAAGATAATAGGACTATCATGCGTGGGTGCAATAGCAACAATTTCATGTTTAGCATAAGGGACTATAGCAAGTTAATCTCCATAAGCATAATTCATATTGGCATCTTGGCCACGAGCATAGCAAGCATCATCAAAAGGGGATATTTCAAGAGAATCAACGGGATGATAACAATCATCATAGCAATCATCATAGTAATCATCATAGCAATCATCCTTCGGTAAGCATGAAGGGAAATTAAACAATGTATGAGTTGAAGAGTTACTCTCATTAGAAGGTGGGCATGGGTAGCTAATCCGCTCTTCCTCCTTTTGTTCTTCGCTCTCCTCATCATCTTTTTCATCCAATGAGCTCATAGTTTCATCAATTTCTTCTTCCATAGCTTCCTGCAAAATATCAGTCTCTTCTTGGACAACGGAGAATTTCTCAATATATGGTTTAACATAGGCATTATAAGCATAATTTTCATAACAATATTCAAGTATGGCAAAACTTTCAGATTTGTAAAGAGTAGCATCATACTTTTCAATCAAAGAAGCAATTTCAAAAGCACCCTTAAAAGCAACAAATTCTTCAATTTGTTGAACATCATAGTAATTATAAACACCCTTAGCATACGAAGATACGATTCCATTATCAAACTCACATTGGTAGGGAAGGTGTTTCTTAGGGTTTTCAGAACAACAAGTAACATCATATATTTCACATAAATTCCAAGCATAGCATTGCAAACGTTGAATTTGATCCCATAATAGTTTCCTTTTTCAGATATACGGTGTCACACATAACAAGCATGCTCATCTAAAGATTTGCCCTCAACTAAGCTAGTTGGGGTTTCAGCACGAGCACAAAGGGATCGAAGATGATCCAAGTAAAAAGCTTCAGTAGTGTGATAGATTTTGAGTGGTTCTTCAACCATTGGAGTAGTACGTACAACTAATTTTTTTGGTATTTTGCGTTTCCTACCCATCACTAAAGATAGAAAACAACTAAGAACAGCAAATAAAAATTATTTAGTGATAAAGCAAACAAGCACACACGAGAATATTCACCCCACGCTATGACTCCCCGGCAACAGCGTCAGAAAAAGGTCTTGATAACCCACAAGTGTAGGGGATTGCAACAGTTTTTTATAAGTAAGAGTGTCGAACCCAACGAGGAGCTAAAGGTAGAATAAATATTCCCTCAAGTTCTATCGACCACCGATACAACTCTACGCACGCTTGACGTTCGCTTTACCTAAAACAAGTATGAAACTAGAAGTACTTTTGTAGGTGTGATAGGATAGGTTTGCAACATAATAAAGAACATGTAAATAACAAGTAGGGGCTGTTTAGATAAAGATGTAATAAAGTAAATATAGCGAGTGTGGAAAAGTGGTGGTAGGAGTTCTGAAAGTGTCCCTAAGCAATTGACTACGTTACTAGACCGATAGCAAGTTTTATGTGGGAGAGGCCACTGCTAGCATGTCATACCTGACTTGGAATTCTATGCACTTATGATTGGAACTATTAGCAAGCAATACGCAACTACTAACGTTCATTAAGGTAAAACCCAACCATAGCATTAATATATGTTGGTCCCCCTTCAATCCCATACGCAACAATCCCCTTACTCGGGTTTAAGCTTCTGTCACTCTAGCAACCCACTATAAGCGAATCATGAACGTATTGCAACACCCTACAATGGGAATCCCTCACGCTTGCGCGACACAGAGGGCACAATAGGACAGCAACATAACCACAAGCAAATTAAACCAATCATAGCAATTCATCAACCACCAATAGGACAATGAAAATCTACTCAGACATCATAGGATGGCAACACATCATTGGATAATAATATGAAGCATAAAGCACCATGTTCAAGTAGAGGGTACAGCGGGTTGCGGGAGAGTGGACCGCTGGATATAGATGGGGGAAGGTGATGGAGATGTTGGTGAAGATGACGGCGGTGTTGATGAAGATCGCGGTGATGATGATGGCCCCCGGCAGCGCTCCGGCGCCACCGGAAGCAAGGGGGAGAGAGGCCCCCTTCTTCTTCTTCTTCCTTGACCTCCTCCCTAGATGGGAGAAGGGTTTCCCCTCTGGTCCTTGGCTCCCATGGCTTGGGAGGGGCAAGAGCCCCTCCGAGATTGGATCTATCTCTATGTTTCCGCATTCTCTGTTTCTGCCCCTTCACCGTTTCCTTTATATCTGGAGATCCGTAACTCCGATTGGGGTGAATCTTTCGCCCAGATTTTTCTCGTAAAATTAGCTTTCTTGCGGCAAAAGAAGAGCGTCAACTGCCTTACGGGAGGCCCACGAGAGTCCGGGGTACACCCAGGGGGGAGGGCGCGCCCCCCTGTCTCGTGGCCACCCCGGACACCATTTCGTGTTGATTCTTCCTCCGGAAAATCCCAAATATTCCAAAATAATTCTCCATCCGTTTTTATCCCGTTTGGATTCCGTTTGATATTGGTTTTCTACGAAACATAAAACATGCAACAGACAGGAACTAACATTGGGCACTGGATCAATATGTTAGTCCCAAAAATAGTATAAAAAGTTGCCAAAAGTATATGAAAGTTGAAGAATATTGGCATGGAACAATCAAAAATTATAGATATGACGGAGACGTATCACATCGCAGCCCCAAACTTTAAGAAACGACAACTTTGGTTTCTTGCCAAACCACAGAAACTGCCTTACGGGTGGCCCACAAGTCTCTTTACTCGTTACGTAATGCATCATCCCGCAACTAACTCATTAGCTACATTGCTTGCAAGGCTTATAGTAATGTGCATTACCGAGAGGGCCCAGAGATACCTCTCCGACAATCGGAGTGACAAATCCTAATCTCGAAATACGCCAACTCAACATGTACCTTCGGAGACACCTGTAGAGCTCCTTTATAATCACCCAGTTACGTTGTGACGTTTGGTAGTTACATAATCTCATAGTCATAGGAACATGTATAAGTTATGAAGAAAGCAATAGCAACATACTAAACGATCAAGTGCTAAGCTAACAGAATGGGTCAAGTCAATCACATCATTCTCCTAATGACGTGATCCCGTTAATCAAATGACAACTCATGTCTATGGCCAGGAAACACAACCATCTTTGATCAACGAGCTAGTCAAGTAAAGGCATACTAGTGACACTATGTTTGTCTATGTATTCACACATGTATTATGTTTCCGGTTAATACAATTCTAGCATGAATAATAAACATTTATCATGATATGAGGAAATAAATAATAACTTTATTATTGCCTCTAGGGCATATTTCCTTCACCCCCCTGCCCCCGTATATAAAGGACCAGGGGGAGGGGGCGGCCAGCCAGGAGGAGGGCGCGCCAGGGAGGAGTCCTACTCCCACCGGGAGTAGGACTCCCTCTTTTCCTAGTTGGAGTAGGAGGGGGAAAGGAAGGGAAGGAGAGAGGAGGAAGGAAAGGGGGCGCCGCTCCCCCTCCTTGTCCAATTCGGACTAGAGGGGGAGGGGGCGCGTGGCCAGCCCTAGCCACCCCTCCTCTTCTCCACTAAAGCCCATCTTGGCCCATTAAACACCCCGGGGGGTTCCGGTAACCCCCCGGTACTCCGGTATATGTCCGAAATTCCCCGAAACCATTTCAGTGTCCGAACATAGTCGTCCAATATATCAATCTTTATGTCTCAACCATTTTGAGACTCCTCGTCATGTCCGTGATCATATCCGGGACTCTGAACTACCTTCGGTACATCAAAAACACAAAACTCATAATACCGGTCGTCATCTAACTTTAAGAGTGCGGACCCTACGGGTTCGAGAATTTTGTACACATGACCGAGACTCGTTTTTGCTCAATAACCAATAGCGGAACCTGGATGCTCATATTGGTTCCCACATATTCTACGAAGATCTTTATCGGTCAAACCGCATAACTATATACGTTGTTCCCTTTGTCATTCGTATGTTACTTACCCAAGATTCGATCGTCGGTATCTCAATACCTATTTCATTCTCGTTACCGGCAAGTCTCTTTACTCGTTACATAATGCATCATCCCGCAACTAACTCATTAGCTACATTGATTGCAAGGCTCATATTGATGTGCATTACCGAGAGGGCCCAGAGATGCCTCTCCGACAAACGGAGTGACAAATCCTAATCTTGAAATACGCCAACTCAACATGTACCTTTGGAGACACCTGTAGAGATCCTTTATAATCACCCAGTTACGTTGTGACGTTTGGTAGCACACAAAGTGTTCCTTCGATAAACGGGAGTTGCATAATCTCATAGTCATAGGAACATGTATAAGTCATGAAGAAAGTAATAGCAACATACTAAACGAGCAAGTGCTAAGCTAACGGAATGGGTCAAGTCAATCACATCATTCTCCTAATGATGTGATCCCATTAATCAAATGACAACTCATGTCTATGGCTAGGAAACACAACCATCTTTGATCAACGAGCTAGTCAAGTAGAGGCATACTAGTGACACTATGTTTATCTATGTATTCACACATGTATTATGTTTCCGGTTAATACAATTCTAGCATGAATAATAAACATTTATCATGATATGAGAAAATAAATAATAACTTTATTATTGCCTCTAGGGCATATTTCCTTCAGTCTCCCACTTGCACTAGAGTCAATAATCTAGATTACATAGTAATGATTCTAACACCCATGGAGCCTTGGTGCTGATCATGTTTTGCTTATGGAAGAGGCTTAGTCAACGGGTCTGCAACATTCAGATCCGTATGTATCTTGCAAATCTCTATGTCTCCCACCTGGACTTGGTCCCGGATGGAATTGAAGCGTCTCTTGATGTGCTTGGTTCTCTTGTGAAATCTGGATTCCTTTGCCAAGGCAATTGCACCAGTATTGTCACAAAAGATTTTCATTGGACCCGATGCACTAGGTATGACACCTAGATCGGATATGAACTCCTTCATCCAGACTCCTTCATTTGTTGCTTCCGAAGCAGCTATGTACTCCGCTTCACATGTAGATCCCGCCACGACGCTTTGTTTAGAACTGCACCAACTCATAGCTCCACCGTTCAATATAAACATGTATCCAGTTTGCGATTTAGAATCGTCTGGATCAGTGTCAAAGCTTGCATCGATGTAACCATTTACGACTAGCTCTTTGTCACCTCCATAAACGAGAAACATATCCTTAGTCCTTTTCAGGTATTTTAGGATATTCTTGACCGATGTCCAGTGATCCACTCCTGGATTACTTTGGTACCTCCCTGCCAAACTAATAGCAAGGCACACATCAGGTCTGGTACACAGCATTGCATACATGATAGAGCCTATGGCTGAAGCATAGGGAACATCTTTCATTTTCGATCTATCTTCTGCAGTGGTCGGGCATTGAGTCTGACTCAACTTCACACCTTGTAATACAGGCAAGAACCCTTTCTTTGCTTGATCCATTTTGAACTTTTTCAAAACTTTATCAAGGTATGTGCTATGTGAAAGTCCAATTAAGCGTCTTGATCTATCTCTATAGATCTTGATGCCCAATATATAAGCAGCTTCACCGAGGTCTTTCATTGAAAAACTTTTATTCAAGTATCCTTTTATGCTATCCAGAAATTCTATATCATTTCCAATTAACAATATGTTGTCTACATATAATATCAGAAATGCTACAGAGCACCCACTCACTTTCTTATAAATACAGGCTTCTCCAAAAGTCTGTATAAAACCATATGCTTTGATCACACTATCAAAGCGTTTATTCCAACTCCGAGAGGCTTGCACCAGTCCATAAATGGATCGCTGGAGCTTGCACACTTTGTTAGCACCTTTTGGATCGACAAAACCTTCTGGTTGCATCATATACAACGCTTCTTCTAGAAATCCATTCAGGAATGCAGTTTTGACATCCATTTGCCATATTTCATAATCATAAAATGCAGCAATTGCTAACATGACTCGGACAGACTTAAGCATCGCTACGGGTGAGAAAGTCTCATCGTAGTCAACCCCTTGAACTTGTCAAAAACCTTTCGCAACAAGTCGAGCTTTGTAGATAGTAACATTACCATCAGCGTCAGTCTTCTTCTTGAAGATCCATTTATTTTTGATGGCTTGCCGATCATCGGGCAAGTCAACCAAAGTCCATACTTTGTTCTCATACATGGATCCCATCTCAGATTTCATTGCCTCAAGCCATTTTGCGGAATCTGGGCTCATCATCGCCTCCTCGTAGTTTGTAGGTTCACCATGGTCAAGTAACATGACCTCCAAAATAGGATTACCGTACCACTCTGGTGCAGATCTTACTCTGGTTGACCTACGAGGTTCGGTACTAACTTGATCTGAAGTTTCATGATCAATATCATTAACTTCCTCACTAATTGGCGTAGATGTCACAGGAACTGGTTTCTGTGATGAACTACTTTCAAATAAGGGAGCAGGTACAGTTACCTCATCAAGTCCTACTTTCCTCCCACTCACTTCTTTCAAGAGAAACTCCTTCTCTAGAAAGGATCCAAATTTAGCAACAGAAGTCTTGCCTTCGGATCTGTGATAGAAGGTGTACCCAATAGTCTCCTTTGGGTATCCTATGAAGACACATTTCTCCGATTTGGGTTCAAGCTTATTAGGTTGATGTTTTTTTACAAAAGCATCACAGCCCCAAACTTTAAGAAACGACAACTTTGGTTTCTTGCCAAACCACAATTCATAAGGCGTCGTCTCAACGGATTTTGATGTTGCCCTATTTAGCGTGAATGCAGCCGTCTCTAAAGCATAACCCCAGAATGATAGCGGTAAATCTGTAAGAGACATCATTGATCGCATCATATCTAGTAAAGTACGATTACGATGTTCGGACACACCATTACGTTGTGGTGTTCCGAGTGGCGTGAGTTGCGAAACTATTCCGCATTGTTTCAAATGTAGACCAAACTCGTAACTCAAATATTCTCCTCCACGATCATATCGTGGAAACTTTATTTTCTTGTTACGATGATTTTCCACTTCACTCTGAAATTCTTTGAACTTTTCAAATGTTTCAGACTTATGTTTCATTAAGTAGATATACCCATATGTGCTCAAATCATCAATGAAGGTGAGAAAATAACAATACCCGCTGTGAGCCTCAATATACATCGGACCACATACATCAGTATGTATGATTTCCAATAAATCTGTTGCTCGCTCCATAGTTCTGGAGAACGGCGTTTTAGTCATCTTGCCCATGAGGCATGGTTCCCAAGTACCAAGTGATTCATAATCAAGTGATTCCAAAAGTCCATCAGTATGGAGTTTCTTCATGCGCTTTACACCAATATGACCTAAACGGCGGTGCCACAAATAAGTTGCACTATCATTATCAACTCTGCATCTTTTGGCTTCAACATTATGAATATGTGTATCACTACTATCGAGATTCAATAAAAATAGACCACTCTTCAAGGGTGGATGACCATAAAAGATATTACTCATATAAATAGAACAACCATTATTCTCTGATTTAAATGAATAACCGTCTCGCATCAAACAAGATCCAGATATAATGTTTATGCTTAACGCTGGCACCAAATAACAATTATTCAGGTCTAAAACTAATCCCGAAGGTAGATGTAGCGTGCCGACCGCGATCACATCGACTTTGGAACCATTTCCCACGCGCATCGTCACCTCGTCCTTAGCCAATCTTCGCTTAATCCGTAGTCCCTGTTTCGAGTTGCAAATATTAGCAACAGAACCAGTATCAAATACCCAGGTGCTACTGCGAGCATTAGTAAGGTACACATCAATAACATGTATATCACATATACCTTTGTTCACCTTGCCATCCTTATTATCCGCCAAATACTTGGGGCAGTTTCGCTTCCAGTGACCAGTCCATTTGTAGTAGAAGCACTCAGTCTCAGGCTTAGGTCCAGACTTGGGTTTCTTCTCTTGAGCAGCAACTTGCTTGCCGTTCTTCTTGAAGTTCCAATCTTCTTCCCTTTACCCTTTTTCTTGAAACTGGTGGTCTTGTTGACCATCAACACTTGATGCTCCTTCTTGATTTCGACCTCCGCAGCTTTTAGCATTGCAAAGAGCTCGGGAATCGTCTTGTTCATCTCTTGCATATTATAGTTCATCACTAAGCTCTTGTAGCTTGGTGGCAGTGATTGAAGAATTCTGTCAATGACACTATCATCAGGAAGATTAACTCCCAGTTGAATCAAGTGATTATTATACCCAGACATTTTGAGTATATGTTCACTGACAGAACTATTCTCCTCCATCTTGCAGCTATAGAACTTATTGGAGACTTCATATCCCTGAATTCGGGCATTTGCTTGAAATATTAACTTCAACTCCTGGAACATCTCATATGCCCCATGACGTTCAAAACGTCGTTGAAGTCCCGGTTCTAAGCCGTAAAGCATGGCACACTGAACTATCGAGTAGTCATCAGCTTTGCTCTGCCAGACGTTCTTAACGTCGTTAGTTGCATCTGCAGTAGGCCTGGCACCCAGCGGTGCTTCTAGGACATAATTCTTCTATGCAGCAATGAGGATAATCCTCACGTTATGGACCCAGTCCGTGTAATTGCTACCATCATCTTTCAACTTAGCTTTCTCAATGAACGCATTAAAATTCAACGGAACAACAGCACGGGCCATCTATCTACAATAAACATAGACAAGCAAAATACTACCAGGTACTAAGTTCGTGATAAATTTAAGTTCAATTAATCATATTACTTAAGAACTCCCACTTAGATAGACATCCCTCTAATCATATAAGTGATCACGTGATCCAAATCAACTAAACCATGTCCGATTATCACATTAGATGGAGTAGTTTTCAATGGTGAACATCACTATGTTGATCATATCTACTATATGATTCACGCTCGACCTTTCGGTCTCAGTGTTCCGAGGCCATAACTGTATATGCTAGGCTCGTCAAGTTTAACCTGAGTATTCTGCGTGTGTAAAACTGTCTTACACCCGTTGTATTTGAATGTAGAGCTTATCACACCCGATCAGCATGTGGTGTCTCAGCACGAAGAACTTTCGCAACGGTGCATACTCAGGGAGAACACTTATACCTTGAAATTTAGTGAGAGATCATCTTATAATGCTACCGTCAATCAAGCAAAATAATATGCATAAAGGATAAACATCACATGCAATCAATATAAGTGATATGATATGGCCATCATCATCTTGTGCTTGTGATCTCCATCTCTGAAGCACCGTCATGACCACCATCGTCACCGGCGCGACACCTTGATCTTCATCGTAGCATCGTTGTCGTCTCGCCAACTATTGCTTCTACAACTATCGCTACCGCTTAGTGATAAAGTAAAGCAATTACAGGTGAGGGAGTCCCGGACTAGGGGGTGTCCGGATAGCCGAACTATCATCATCGGCCGGACTCCAAGACTATGAAGATACAAGATTGAAGACTTCGTCCCGTGTCCGGATGGGACTTTCCTTGGCGTGGAAGGCAAGCTTGGCGATACGGATATGTAGATCTCCTACCATTATAACCGACTCTGTGTAACCCTAGCCCTCTCCGATGTCTATATAAACCGGATGGCTTTAGTCCGTAGGACGAACAACAATCATACCATAGGCTAGCTTCTAGGGTTTAGCCTCCTTGATCTCGTGGTAGATCTACTCTTGTAACACACATCATCAATATTAATCAAGCGGGACGTAGGGTTTTACCTCCATCAAGAGGGCCCGAACCTGGGTAAAACATCGTGTCCCTCGTCTCCTGTTACCATCCGCCTAGGCACACAGTTCGGGACCCCCTACCTGAGATCCGCCGGTTTTGACACCGACATTGGTGCTTTCATTGAGAGTTCCTCTATGCCGTCACCGATAGGCTCGATGGCTTCTCCGATCATCATCAACGACGCAGTCCAGGGTGAGACCTTCCTCCCCGGACAGATCTTCGTATTCGGCGGCTTTGCACTGCGGGCCAATTCGCTTGGCCATCTAGAGCAGATCGAAAGTTACGCCCCTGGCCGTCAGGTCAGATTTGGAAGTTTGAACTCCACGGCTGACATCCGTGGGGACTTGATCCTCGATGGATTCGAGCCACAGCCGAGCGTGCCGCACTGTCACGACGAGCATGATTTAGCTTTGCGGTCGGACAGTACCCTGGAGGCCGCCCTTGAGCCCGCTCCGATCTTCAATTCAGAGCCGGCTGCACAAATCGAGGACGGATGGTTAGACGCCGCCTCGGGGGCTGCAACCTCTGCGGCGATAGAGCCGAACACTGATCTTGTCCCTCACGAGGCTCGTGACTCCGAGGTGCCGGACTCCGAACCTCCCGCGCCCCCACCAATCGAATCCGGTTGGGCGCCGACCATGGAGTTTACTGCCTCGGACATCTTTCAACACCCACCTTTTGGCGACATCCTGAGTTCGTTAAGGTATCTCTCATTATCAGGAGAGCCCTGGCCGGACTACGACCAGGATGGTTGGGATGCGGACGACAAAGAAATTCAAAACCCACCCACCACCCACTTGGTAGCCACTGTCGATGATCTAACCGACATGCTAGACTACGACTCCGAAGACATCGACGGTATGGACAATGATGCCGGAGACGACCAAGAACCAGCGCCTACCGGGCACTGGAAAGCCACCTCGTCATATGATATATACATGGTGGATATCCCGAAGGATGGGAATGGCGAAGGGGCAGCGGAGGATGACCCCTCCAAGAAACAGCCCAAGCGCCGGCGTCAGCGGCGCCACTCTAAATCCCGCCATAGCAAGAATGAAGATTCCGGCACCGGAGATAATAACACCCCGGATAGTGCCGAAGACAACCCACTCCAGCAAGATCCAGCACAGGAGGACGGGGACGCCAGCCCTCATGAGAGAGCGGCAGAAGAAGAGGTAGAGGATTATATGCCTCCCTCCGAAGACGAGGCAAGCCTCGACGACAATGAATTCGTCATGCCAGAGGATCTCGTCGAACAGGAGCACTTCAAACGCAGGCTTATGGCCACGGCGAACAGCCTCAAGAAAAAGCAGCAACAGCTTAGAGCTGATCAAGATCTGCTAGCCGACAGGTGGACTGAAGTCCTCGCGGCCGAAGAGCATGAGCTCGAACGCCCCTCCAAAAGCTACCCTAAACGTAAGCTGCTCCCCCGATTAGAGGAGGAGGCATATGAACCCGCATCACCAGGAGACAATACGGCTGATCGACCACCCCGTGGTCGCGACAGAGAGGCCTCTAGGCCCTTCACTAGACCCGTACCCCGGCATCGCTCGAAAAGCACAAGGCTACAGGGGAACACTCCGGACTTGCGAGATATATTGGAGGATAGGGCAAGACAATCAAGATCGATCTATGGATCGCGTGGGCGCCCCATGATACGTGACGAAAACCGTCGCACCGGACAAAGAAAGTCCGGCCGGGCCGAACAAAACAGACAAAGCTCTTTTGAGCTCCGTCGTGATATCGCCCAGTACAGAGGCGCCGCACACCCACTGTGCTTCACAGATGAAGTAATGGATCATCAAATCCCCGAAGGGTTTAAACCCGTGAATATTGAATCGTACGATGGCACAACAGACCCCGCGGTTTGGATCGAAGACTATCTCCTTCACATCCACATGGCCCGCGGTGACGATCTTCACGTCATCAAATATCTCCCCCTCAAGGTTAAAGGACCAGCCCGGCATTGGCTTAACAGCTTGCCAGCAGAGTCAATTGGGAGTTGGGAAGACCTGGAAGCCGCATTCCTCGATAACTTCCAAGGGACGTATGTGCGACCACCAGACGCTGATGACCTCAGCCACATAATTCAGCAGCCAGACGAATCGGCCAGACAATTCTGGACACAGTTCTTAACCAAGAAAAACCAAATCATCAACTGTCCGGATGTGGAGGCCCTAGCGGCCTTCAAGCACAATATCCGCGACGAGTGGCTTGCCCGGCACCTGGAACAGGAAAAGCCAAAATCCATGGCAGCCCTCACATCACTCATGACCCGCTTCTGCGCAGGTGAGGACAGCTGGCTAGCACGCAGCAACAACCTCAGCAAAAACTCTGGCAGTCCGGATATCAAGGACCGTAATGGCAGGTCGCGCCGTAACAAAAACAAGCGTCGCATTAACGGCGATAACAGTGAGGATACGGTAGTCAATGCCGGATTCAGAGGCTCTAAACCCGGTTAGCGGAAAAAGCCATTCAAAAGAACTACTCCGGGTCCATCCAATTTGGACCGAATACTCGACCGCTTGTGCCAGATACATGGCACCCCCGAAAAGCCAGCTAACCACACCAACAGGGACTGTTGGGTATTCAAGCAG